>NC_142011.1:4954360-5166860 GCF_049901735.1 Notechis scutatus | reverse complement strand
AATTCTGGGAGTTGAAGTCCACAAGTCACAAAGGGACCATCGTTCCTCAACTCTTCCATAGAGGGAAAGAAAGACTGGCCTAAAGTCCTCCAGAGGGTGTGTGTGTGTGTGCCAATTTTGACTTTTATTTAAAAAACTACAGAAATAATCACATCTTGCCATGTCGTTCCTTCCCTCATTTATAAAGTTTGTTTATCTGATCCTTGTTTGGTCGCTGATCTTTCCTCTGTCCTCTTTATTCAACACTTGTCTAAATCTGTGGTCGCTAAGAGAGACCCAATGACACATAATTAATCAATCAAGAAAAACAGGAAGGGCCTAATTGTTATAGCACAAGTAGGTGGCAACACCTGTTCAATCCTGACCAATCTCATTCAAACAAAAATAATACAGCTAATCCTCACCTTAACAACCACAAATTTGAGCCCCCAATATTTTTTCGCCCCCAAAGCATCTCCTCCCTTTTGTTTTGGTGGAAATTACCATTTTCACACACCGTATTTCAAGTCAGTAGCAAGCAAGCATTTTAAGTTGCTTGGAAAGCATGATTTCTAGCTAGCACGATTTCAAAGAGGAAGACCCATAAATAGAACACATAATTCCTCCTTTTTCTTTCTTTCTCCTCTTCCCAGATCTGCCTCTGTCACTTGGACTAATTCGAGCCTTTTCATGCAAACGCCTTTTCTCCTACTCACAACTCAAGGACCAAACTCTTCATTTTCTTTTCTTTTCTTTTTGGAACCCGTCCCTGACTGTATCTACGCAGAGATGCTAAAAGCGTCACACCGGGATAACAACGTGAATTTTAAAGGAGGGGTTGGTTCATTGCCGACATTCCTTAGTGTGATTCCAAAAAAAGAATATTGCAAGAAAACCAGCATTGCTTATGAAAATGGCCAGAAGAAAAAAATCCTAAAAAATAAGGTTTCTCTTTTTTCCTTGCCAGCAACACAAAAAGGAACAAAGTAGAAGGTGAGAGATTCAGAAAATGATACACAGACTTACAGAGGCATGCTTTAATTTCCCAAAATTGTAAATCCTAGATGAAAATGGATGCGGGGATTGTAGAAATGCTATAGGGATTCCTGCCTAAGCAAGGGGTTGGACTAGAAGACCTCCAAGGTCCCTTCCAACTCTGTTATTCGATTTCTATTTGTCTAGAAAGGAGAGCTGTGTGAAGCTACACTGGGGAACTATCAGAAGGATAACAGATAATCAGAGTTGGAAGGGATCTTGTAGGTCATCTAGTCCACCACCCCGCCCAAGCGGGAGACCCTACACCAATTCTGACAGATGGCAGTCCAGTCTCTTCTTGAAAGTCTCAAGTGATGAAGCTCCCACAACTTCCGAGGGCAACTTCTGTTCCATGGGTTGATTGTTCTCACTGTCAGAAAGTTTCTCCTTATTTCCAGGTTGAATCTCTCTCCTCGTTCAGTTTCCATCCATTATTCCTTGTCTGGCCTTCGGGTGCTTTAGAAAATAGCTTGACCCCTTCCTCCTCTCTGGGGCAGCCCCCTCAAATATTGGAAGATGCTCTCCTGTCTCCCCTGGTCTTTCTCTTCCTAGACTAGCCAAGCCCAGTTCCTGCAACTGTTCTTCATATGTTTTAGCCTCCAGTCCCCTAATCATCCCGGTTGCTTGTCTCTGCACTTTTTCTAGAGTCTCAACCTCTTTTTTATAGTGTGGTGACCAAAACTGGATGCAGGACTCTAGGTGTGGTCTTACTAAGGCTTTATAGAGTGGTATTAGTACTTCTCTTCATCTTGACTGTATCCCTCTGTTAATGCAACTTAGGATTGCATTGGCTTTTTTAGCTACTACTGCACATCGCTGGCTCCTGTTTAGCTGGTTGTCCACTCAGACTCCAAGATCCCTCTCACAGTTATGGCTATTGAGCCTGGTTTCACCCAGTCTATATATGTCCTTTGGGTTTTTCTTGCCTAAGTGTAGGACTTTACTTTTCTCTACGTTGAATTTCATTTTGTTAGATAGGGCCTAATATTCTAGTCTGTCAAGATACATCTGGATCTTGAGGCTATCTTAGGAGCTTGCCAGCGCTTTTCCGGACTAGCGCTTTTATCGGAAGACTTTATCGTGATCATAAATTTATTCTTCACACATTATAATTGGATTCCAATAACATATTTCTCATACCAAAGGATCTTCACGGACTTGAACGCTGGGTCCTATCTAACAAAGTGAAATTCAGTTGTGAAAAAAAAAAAAAAGGTTCTATATTTAGGCAAGAAAAACCAAACGCACAGGTATAATGTAGGTGATACCTGGCTCAAAAGTGGTAATTTGTGAGAAGGATCTTGGAGTCCTAGCTGACAATCACTTATACATGAGCCTCTTGCCAAAAAAGCCAACATAATCCTAGGTTGTACAAACAGAGCGATAGAAATTATCATGACCATGTGAAGTGTTAATACCGCTTTATAACTGTGATCTTGGTAAGATCGGTTGGAAATACTGCATCCAATTTTGGTCGCCGGGATCTAAGAGACTCTAGAAAGATTGTGCATTTCTGCAGATTCTAGTTTGTTTTTAATTACCTCTTTTTCTACAGGTGCTTCTTCATTTTCCAGTGTTCTGTGTATACAATTCTTGCTGCCGTCAAGACATGTAATCTATATATATAAAAGCGAAATCCCACTCACGCATCATCACAAAATCTCCAGGAACAGTAAAGCCTACAAGCTTGAAATTGGGCACCTATGTTCCTCTTGGCTTCTAGGTGCTCATTAAGAAAGGATTTTTCCAAATGACCATCAGAGCGTTAGTATTTCCTATGTTATTATTAACACACTCTGATGCTAAGGAGTTCTATTTCCTCTCCTCACCTGAAAAGAAATCTCTTCCAAATGCAAAACACAAGCAGAGGAGTTTCAGTTTCATAGCACCAAGCAGCTTTAGTACAAAACAGTCGAGCTAAGCCATGCCCAGGCTCCTTGCTGTCTCTTTCTTGCTCACACAGCAAATACTGTTTCAGTTTCCAAACAGCCCTCCACTCTCTCACAGACTGACAGGACGCTAGCCAGGAATGAATACCGATGGATGCTTGTAGGCAGAGGCAGAATTCCCCCCCAATATTTTCTTCCCCAAAAACTAAGCCCAACCTTATAGTTTCCTAGCGAAACACGGGTATCGAGGGGAAATATTTACATCTTTAATTGGTCTCTTCCTAGTGGAATTGGTGGATCTACCTGGAAGTAAAACTCCGTGTATATCTATAGACTGTATCTATTCTTACTCCTTTTAGAAAGCTGTAGCTGAGATATGATTTGAGACATGATAAACTGACTGACTTAGATAAGATTTTGACAGGTACTGATGAAAAGGTGATTAAAAAATTGTATGGATATTTATTAGAAATTAAACTAGAAGAAGAACAAGTTGAAGAAACTATGATTGCTTGGGGGAAGAATTTTGGATATGGGATTGATTTAGAGAAATGGCAAAAATTGTGGTCTCAAAATTATAAAATGACAATGTCAACAGCATATAAAGAAAATTTGTTTAAGATGTTTTACAGGTGGCATTTCCCCCGACAAGAATAGCCAGAATGTTCAAGAATAAATCCAAAAAATGTTGGAAATGTCATCAGACACCTGGCTCATATTACCATATGTGGTGGACTTGTGCGGATGCTAAAAAATACTGGACTAAAATCCACACGTGGTTGGAAAAAATGACAAAAAAGCACATAGACTTGAAACCAGAGATATTTTTATTGGGAATTTTACCTGAAATATATAGTAAAGACTTGAAATGCCTGATTGTAAATGTATTAACAGCGGCTAGGATTGTATTTGCTAAAAACTGGAAAAATGAGAAAACACCATCACAGGAGGAAATCATTAAGAAAATATTGGAATATGCTGAAATGAGTAGATTGATATTTGAAATTAGAGAACAAGAGGATAAACAATTTTATAAAATTTGGGATCTTTTCTATCAATGGTTAGACAATAAAGTACAGTAATGAATTATGTAGCCTTTTAGAAAATAATAAATATACAAAGATGTACTTTTTTCTTATTATATCTACAAAATGATTTTAGGATAGATTTGGGATGGTAATATGAACTGTTATAAGATCTAAGTAAATTATGGTTATCTTGTAAAACATGAATGAATAAAAGTATAGTCAAATGATTGATGAATAATGATACTAAGGTATTTAATTTTTGATTGACAATATGAGATTATATGTCATGTAATTGTAATTGAAGACTACGAAATGGAAGCACAAAACAATTTGTAAACCAACCGGCACACTGTATGTACACCTATGGAAGATAGCTTGACGTTTTTATGTTTTGTTTGTTTATGTTTGTTTTTAAAAACCAATAAAATTTGAAAAAAAAAAGATTTGAGACATAGTATAGCCCTCTTTTATAAAAGAAAAGAAATGGGACATTACTTATGTCATTTTTTTCATAGTAAAGTTTAAAAGATTTTGTATTAAAGAGATGCAACTTTGAACATTAAAAATGACTTGACATTTCAAATAAATAAATAATAAAATAAATAATATATATATATATATATATATTTTCTGAGGTTCTCGCGGATATTTGTATGTGGATCTTTGTTATTCGGGTTTTCTCGCGTAGATTGGAAGTATCTAGGCGCGTTTGATGAAGTCTCATTCATCATCTTCAGGCTTCTGTCTTCAGCTCTGTGCTTCTCAGAGTGAAGCACAGAGCTGAAGACAGAAGCCTGAAGATGATGAATGAGACTTCATCGAAGCGTGCTAGATACTTCCAATCTTCGCGAACCGAATACCAAAGATCCATATCTGTGTTCTATATAATAAGGCCGGGTCTTATTTTTTTGAGCCCTGAAAAAATGGCTAGGCTGTCTTTTGGGGTGACTTAATTCTCCCCTTGCATCTTGGCGGGCGGGCGGCGATGGCTTGGATGTTGACCTCGGCATTGGTGGGGCACTTCGTATCGGGGTCAACGCAGGCAGCACCATATCCGGGTGTGCAACAAAAGTACTTCCTAACGACAAGCCCCCAACATTCCCCCCATTTCGCATGTTTTAATATAGGCCTTAATTTGGGGGAGGGGCTTAATTTCATTTCATGCCTATAAAACATGCTGGGACTTCCTATTGGGGAGGCCGTATTGGAGAAACAGGGTGTATATATATATATATATATATATATATATATATATATATATATATATATATATATATATATATATATATTCCCTGTATCGTATTTTTGTGGTACTATGCCTAACATAAATATTTCTGGCTTACAGTCTCGTCTTTTTATTTCTTGAGCGAGCTGTTAATATTCGTGTCTGGCAGCAGTCCTGATTTCTCAGCAATTTTTTTTTTTTGGTTTGTATCTTTGCACGCAGGGATGACAGCATACAGATAGTCCTTGACTTACAACAATTCACTTTGCGACCATTCAAAGTTACGACGGCACTGAATACATGACCATTTTTTCACACTTACGACCATCGCTGCATCCCCGTGATCCAAATTCAGGATGCTCGGCAACTGGCTCAATGGCGGTCGTAAGTTGAGGATTACCTGTAGCTGGGACATCAGTTTCATGTCCTTTGACAGGATTCCAGCAATCACCCCAATTAAATCATGATTCTCAAGCCAAACTTCAAAAAGCTTCAAAGGATTCATTAGAGGTGACATCCTGGCCCTGCCCTGTTATGATGCCAACTCTGGCCTACGTCATTTCCAGTTCCCTATCACTCTGTTTTCCCCCTCCCCCCTGGGTGTGTCATAAATCAGATTCTCCAATTGAGCATGTTCACAGGCTGGGTGTCAACAATCATATTATCCAATTAAGGATTTTTCCAGGCAGAAGCTCTGGTATTTTAGTTACAATCTTTTAAAGAGAAGAGTTGGAATGTACTTCCAACTGCTGCACTGCTCTTCCTGATTTCTTTTCTCCCCCCCCCCTTTTTTTTCTGGCAACTACTAAAACAGGTGTAGGAATGTTTTCTGAGTTGACAAAAATATTGAAATATTGAATAACCAAATAATGAAGGATTATAAGTTGAACAAGCAAATAATGGAAGATTTTAATTTGACGTAAACGTTTGTATTATTATTAGAATTATATAAGCTTGCTCAATGTAATAAATATGAAGGCATGGCACTTAAGAATAGTGGGATTGGCATAAAAATAACATTGTCAGGATTCCAGCAATCGCCGTAATGAAATCATGATTCTCGAGCCAAACTTCAAAAAGCTTCAAATGATTCATTAGAGGCAACATACTGGTTCTGCCCTGTGTAAAGCCAATTCTGGCCTACGTCATTTCCAGGCCCCTGGGACCCTGTTTCCCCACTCCCCACTGGGTGTGTCATAAATCAGATTCTCCAATTGAACGCCTTCACGGGTTGGGTATCATCAATCACATTCTCCAATTAAGGATTTTCCCGGGCAAAAGCTCTGGTATTTTAGTTACAATCTTTTAAAGATAAAGAGTTGGAATGTACAGTACTTTCACTTCCAAACTGCTGCACGGCTCTCCCAGATTCCTTTTTTCCCTCCCCCCCTTTTTTTAACAGCAACTACTAAAACAGGCATAGGAATGTTTTATAAGTTTACATCGTTCTTAAACACTGCACGCTTTTTAAAACATGCTTTCTCATTTTATTCTGTTCGCTCTTTAGAAAGACATGGGTGGCTTCTTTCTCGCGGCTTTATTTTTATTTTTTTAAAAAATTGCATCCAATTAACGAGACCAAAAATACATCTATCACGCTGAAGGCCTTTAGAGGAAATTTCCTGGTGGTGTTGCATCCAAGGAAATCACGTTTATGACAGCCTAAAGGCAGCTTGTTCTGCATCACGGCTGGCAGAGGCCTCCAAGAACTCGGCTCATTCCAGATTTTTATCTCTTTATTCCGATGTAGCCATCCAGCTATGATGGATTTTGTGCCAGATGTGGCTTCCAGCAAGCAAAAACTTATGAAAAATGGGGATATTGTCAACATGGGGTTATTTTTTGTTTTTTGGAGTGGAATCAAAGCGGAAAAAAACAACAACAATAGGCCTTTACCTGAACTGTAAATCAGGACTTTGAAAAGGAATGGGCTCAAGGCCAGCTAAGCTGAATGCCACAGAATCCTAGACTCGGGGGTGGGGCACAACAGAGGTCATCTACTCCCACCTGCTGCTCAAAACAGGCAGCCCTCAACTTACGACGGATCATTTGGTGACCGTTCGAGGTTATAGCAGCACTGAAAAATGTGACTTTTCACAGTTACAATCCCTGGGATCATGTGATCAAAATTCACGCTGCTTGGTAGCTGGTTCACACTTACGACCGTCGTTGTGTCTCAAGGTCACGCGATTCCCCCTTTTGAGACCTTCTGACAAGCAAAGTCCAACGGGAAAGCTGGATCCACTTAACAACCAGGTTACTAACTTATCGGCTGAGGTGACTCACTCAACAACAGCGGCAAGAAAGGTCGTAAAACAGACTGAACTAACAAATGTTTCACTTAATCACAGAAATGTTGGGCTCAATCGTGGTCGTACGTTGAGGGCTACCTAGACATGTAGTCCTCGACTTAAAAACAGTTCATTTAGTGACCGTCCAAAGTTACAGCGGCACTGAAAAAAAGTGACTTATGACCGTTTCCCACACTTACGACCATTTCAGGATTGCCTAGGGCCATGATGGTGAACCTATGGCATGCCACAGGTGGCACGCAGAGCCATTTGTGCTGGCACACGAGCTGCAGGTAAACGTACCTCACAGCTGATTTTTGGCAGGTTTGAGGCCGTTTTCAGCCTCCCAAAGGCTTGAGGAAGGCTTCTGCAGGCTTTTGCAGGCCGAAAACTAGCCCCGTTCATCACTTCCTGTTTTTCTGAAAATACCGGAAGTGACGAAACGGGGCTAGTTTTCGGCCTGCAAGCCTGCAGAAGCCTTCCTCAAGTCTTTGGGAGGCTGAAATGGCCTCAAACTGGGCGAAAATTTGCTGTGAGGTACAGTGCAGGTAAGGGGGGGTGGCTGGGTGGGGTGGTGGATTGCACACACGCGTAGAGGGCATGGGGGGGCACATTGCCTTCTGTGTGCTGGCACGCAAGTTTTGGCACAGGAGCCTAAAAGGTTAGCCACCACTGCCCTAGGGTCACGTGAGCAACATTCAGATACTTGGCCACTGACTCGCACTTATGACAAGTGTCCCAGTGTCCCCTTTTGCGGCCTTCTGAAGAGCAACAGGGGCAGCCAAAATTCAATTGACGACTGGGTGACTAACAACAATCGCAGTGAATTCACTTAACAACTCTGGAAAGAACGGTCAGAAAGTGGGACAAAACTCACTTAACAACTGTCTCGGTTAGCAACTGACTTTTTGGGCTCAATGGTGGTCGTAAGTCGAGGACTAGCTACATTAAAGAGCTCCTGACAGTCTGTAAGAGATTTGGGTATTATCTTGCTCGATAGGTCTGGTTTTTAATGTTATGCTTTTTGACTCCGTTTGTCGGAGCTAATAACAAAGCTTAAAAATCTCTTTATTTCCTGGAGTGCTGCTTGCCTTGGGATCCAAAAGGATCAATTGTCTGGGCACTTGATCCCTGCCTTGACACTTGGCAAAACAGCAGGTGATGCAAACCAAGGAACAATTGGAAAAAAACAAACAAAACAAAACTGGATCACTTCTGAAGAGAATATTGAGAATATTTAGGGGAGAGAGGATAACGCTGTTGAGACAGCGACAAGTTTTGATCTGTAGATAAAAGCAGATTAAGTACTACTTTATAGGTAACTCAAGGTGATAAACGTATCTAACGCTGCTAGTTTTCTCACAACACCAATTCTGTGAAGTGGAATTTGGTGAGAATGAGGGACTGGGCCAAAAGTCGCCCATCTTAGACTTTTGTGCCTAAGGCAGGACTAGAACTCACAGTCACCTGGGGATTGGCCCAAAGTCACCTAGTCATCCTTTGCGCCGAAGGGGGAACTAGAGTTCCTCATCTCCTGGTGATTGGCTCAAAGCCACCCAGCCGGCTTTCATGCCTAAGGTGGAACTAGAACTCACAATCACCTGGTGATTGGCCCATAGCCACCTAGTCATCTTTTGGGCCGAAGGTAGAACTAGAATTCATAATCTCCTGGTGATTGGCTCAAAGTCACCCAGCCGGCTTTCATGCCTAAAGCGGAACTAGAACTCACTGTCTCCTGGGGATTGGCCCAAAGCCCCCCAGCCATCTTTTGTGCCTAAGGCAGAACTAGAATTCACCGTCTCCTGATTTCAAGGCTAAGAATGGGAGACTGGCAAAATAGGCTGCTCAACTCAGGCGAAATGAATTCTGAGCCAGTCTTAACAGTTTAAGATTCTAGTCCTCAAGAGACTTGAGGAAAGAGAGAACCGGCTCTCCTGTAGGGTTTGTTCCCACCTCTGTTTGAAGAGCTTCCAGTGCCAGGCCAAGTCACCCTTGATAAGGCTGACTTGTAGCACAGGTCGAAGAGCCATCTTTCCCAAAATGCTTTGGCAGACCCTTGGCCAAGCAGTGGGTGGACTAGAGGACCTCTGAGGGTGCCTCCAATGATATCATTCTAACTTGGGTCTGCCTGCAAATCAAAAAGGCAAGGCAAAAATAACATAAAATAATAAAAATAGTGCCGGGCTGACTGCCTTTGATTCAATTTAATTTATACCGAATTAAAATAAAATCAATTAAACACAGCGTGATTGCTCTCTAAGTATTTAATAATTCCCTCCTGCTGTCACATTAAAAATTACAATTTGATGGCACTTTGAGGGAAGTTTGAGGGGCCGCGCGCAACGCCGGGGCATTGGGTGATATTTTGGAAAGAAGATTCGGTGTAAAACATGCACCCCTACCTCTAAGTCTACTCCCGGTTTATTTCCAGGTGAAAATCCGGCTGAATTGCTTCTCAGAGCCGAAAGGATATCTAATCAGCTAAACCAAGGATCTCCAAACCTTGGAAACTTTAAAGACGTAAATACATGCTGCTTGCCGAAATTTGATCATGTGGTTGTGGTCGTAAACGTGAGGACTGGTCATAAGCAACTGGTTTCCGTGCCGTGGTAACTCCAAATGCTCACTAAATGAATCATTGTAAGGTGAGGACTCCCTATGATCTAATTTCTTGCGAATTGCTAGCCTTTCTCCGAACAGAATAGAAAAACGGAGTTGGAAGGGACCTTGTAGGTCATCCAGTCCAACCCCCCGCCCAAGTAGGAGACCCTAGTACCGTGATGGCGAACCTAGGGCAGGCAAACTTACCTCACTGCGCATGCGCGCGCCTCACAACTGATTTTCGGCCTGTTTTGAGGCCTTTTTCGGCCTCCCAGAAGCTTCAGGAAGGTTTCTGCAGGATTTTCAGGCCAAAAATAGGCCCGTTTCATCACTTCCTGTTTTTCCAGAAATACTGGAAGTGACGAAACGGGCCTAGTGTCCATCCTGAAGAACCTGCAGAAGCCTGCAGAAGCCTTCCTGAGAGCCTCTGGGAGGCCGAAAAAGGCCTCAAACCGGCTGAAAATCAGCTGTGAGGAGCAGTGCAGGTAAGAGGGGGGGGCGGCAGAGGGGGTGGGGGGGGATGGGTGGGTATTGCGTGTGCATTTGTAGGGGGCATGGGCGCGCATTGCCTTCCGGATGCTGGCACGCGAGCGCAAGCGTGCGCACAATTTTTGGCATAGGAGCCCCCAAAAGTTTAGCCACCGCCGCCCTAATATACACCATTTCTGAGGGATGGGCACCAATTCTCCTTAACCGCTTTATCTATCAAATTGCCAAAAGGTGGCTGGGAATTTGTCTGGGGCTTGGGCTGCTGCTACCGGTTCGCCCCGGTGTGGGTGACCCGGTTGCTAACTTGATGGCTGGTTCGGCAAACCGGTAAAAATCCCACCTCTGGCTGGGCTCACACGGCCCCTTTTGGATGCTAGGTAAGTACAGGGCCCACACAGAGGCCTGGGAGGCCAAAATATGGCCATCCCAGAGGCTTGAGGAAAGCCCAGGGAGAGAGAAAATGCCCCCCTGCTGCCATGGTGCAGGAGGCCGACTAGGCCATGCCCACCATAGCCACGCCAGAAACCGGGCAGAGAACCCTTCGCTCAAATTTTTGAAGGCCACCGCTGGCTCAGCAGACACGCTCTCCGAAGAAGAGAAAGACGGGGAAAAAAGGATGTACTTCTCCCCTCCCTCCAACTGCCCCCCCCCTCCGATGCAAAGGAAATGTGGGACCCCCAAAATGGTCAGAAGCTACAGTAAGACCTCCAGGGTGTTGGAAATCTTTTAATAAACATCTCAATTTCTCTATTTGGGGGGTGGTTGTTTTATTTATTTATTTATTTATTGCAATTCGCCTAAGCCGAAAAATATATTTTTTTTTAAAAAAAATCATCTCTTTCTGCAAGGGATCAGTTTAGGGAGGTTGAAATCGTCAGAGGTCGCCCATGGTGTTATTTCGCAACGAAACAACCAGCTGGGTTTCTTTTAAAAAGAAAAACCTCTTCCCTTTTCTGACCTCATGAGTACTTAAAAGGGAAATGTTTGGTGGTTGTTTTTTTTTAAATTTTTCATCTTCCGAGGCTGCACTGATCAGCCAACTCATTCCAAGGAACTCACCCCCCCCAAATTCTATATATATAAAAGCAAAATACCACTCACGCATCATCACAAAATCTGCAGAACCATAAAGCCTACAAACTTGAAATTTGGCACATATGTTCCTCTTGGCTTCTGGGTGCTCACTAAGAAAGGATTTTTCAAAATGACAATCAGAGTATTAGCATTTCTTATATTATTATTATAATTGTTATTATTGTTGTTGTTATTATTATACACAAAAATGACAGTATAATAATAACAATAACAATTATAATAATAATATAGGAAATGCTAATGCTCTGATTGTCATTTTGAAAAATCCTTTCTTAGTGAGCACCCAGAAGCCACGAGGAACATATATTATTGCTGTTATTATTATTGTTATTATTATTATTATTACTAACACACTCTGATGCTAAGGAGTTCTATTTCCCCTCCCCACCTGAAAAGAAATCTCTTCCAAATGCAAAACACAAGCAGAGGAGTTTCAGTTTCCGTTTCCGTTTCAGAGCACCAAGCAGCTTTAGTACAGAACAGTTGAGCTAAGCCACACCCAGGCTCCTTGCTGTCTCCTTCTTGCTTACACAGCAAATAGTGTTTCAGTTTCCAAACAGCCCTCAACTTTCTCACTCCCCACCTGAAAAGAAATCTCTTCCAAATGCAAAACACAAGCAGAGGGGAGGAGTTTCAGTTTCAGTTTCACATCACCAAGCAGCTTTAGTACAGAACAGTTGAGCTAAGCCACGCCCAGGCTCCTGGCTGTCTCCAACTTGCTGTCTCCTTCTTGCTCACATAGCAAATACTGTTTCAGTTTCCAAACAGCCCTCAACTCTCTCACACACTGACAGGATGCTAGCCTGATGAATACCGATGGATGCTGGTTAGGCAGAGGCAAAAAAATTTCCACTTATTTTCCTCCCAAAAAACTAAGCCCGACCACATAGTTTCATAGCGAAGCATGGGGATCGAGCTAGTGATCCATAATTTGGGATCAGGGCAGGCACAAAAGGGTTTTAGAAGTGAAATGGTATAACAGATCCCGAGGTTTCCAAAAAGTGGAAATTGGCAGCTGAAATGCAATAAAATGAATTCAGGGTCGGTGAGATGAACTTCCTGCACAACAGGAATCTTAAATTGGACTGCTCCAAACAAAGGACTTTTATATCATGCTAGCGTATTTCAATAATTCCTGCTATGTTTATCGCCTTGTCTATTGAAACCTTCCCAACAGACTAATTGCGGTGTTTCTTACAACCCAAAGGGGAACTCATCGAATTTGCAAATGATGCCAAACTGGCAGGAATAGCCAACCCCTCCAGAAGACAATCTCAGGATCCAAAAAGATCTGGACAAGCTTGAACAAAATGAATTTTATCCAACAAAATGAATTTTAATGGGGAGAAAAGCAAAGCTTTTACACTGAAGCAGGAGAAAATCAAAGGTACAAGTAGATTAGGCGAGACCAGGGGTGGGATTCTACCAGTTCGCACCTATTTGCTAGAACCGGTTGTTAGCATTCTAAGCAGTTCGGAGAACCGGTTGTTAGAAGAAATTACTGGCCTAATCCTGTAAGGAAGGCAGGAAGGAAACATTCTGGTGTTGCTTACAGAAACTGCCTCTCCGTTAACCCTTATTACATTCTTGGCAGGACTAGACTTCCTGTCTCTGGAACATCTCTGGAGTTTTCTTTCCCCTCCTTTGCTGGTACTTTGCTTGTGTGGAGTGACCATTCAAAGTTACAATGGCACTGAAAAAAAAGTGACTTATGACCCTTTTTCACACTTACGACCGTTGCAGCATCCCCACAGTCATGAGAGGCCAGGCGAGGAGATGCGTGCCTCGATGTGAGTGATATTGAGTTGGCCACGCCCAGCCAATAAAATGACCACCAAGCCACGCCCACCAACTAAGCCACACCCACAGAACCGGTTGTGAAAAAATTTGAATCCCACCCCTGGGCGAGACCTGGCTCAATAGTAGTAACTATAAGAGGGACCTTGGAGTCTTGGTGGATGATCACTTGAATATGAGACAGCAGTGTTTATTTATTGATTTATTTTTATTTATCTGATTTGTCAATTGCTTACAAGATAATAGGTATAAGTATAACCATAGTTATGAATGTATGAAATGGATACATATAAGAAAAATAAACAATAGGACAGGAACAGAGGCATAGAAATCAAGATCATGTGAAGTATTAGTATATCGCTTTATAAAATCCTAGTGAAGCCACACCTGGAATACTGCAATCAATTTTGGTCATCATACTACAAAGAAGCTACTGGGACTTTGGAAAAAGTGCAGAGAAGAGCAACTAAGATGATCAAAAACCTGGAGGGCTAAAACATATGAAGAACGGCTGCAGGATTTGGGTTTGGCCAGTCTAAAGAAAGAAGGATTAGGGGTGACATGATAGCAGTGTTCCAGCATTGAGGGGCTGAGGCAAAGAAAAAGGGGGTCAATTTAATCTCCAAAGCACCTGAAGGCAGGACAAGAAACAACGGATGGAAACTAACCAAGGAGAAAAGCAACTTGGAATCAAGGAGAAACTTCTTAACCGTGAGGACAATTAACCAGTGGAACTGCTTGCCACCAGAAGTTGTGGGTGCTTCATCACTGGAGGTTTTTAAGAAGAGACTGGACAGTCACTGTTTGTAATGTGGCAACCAACACTGGATGTGGTGTTCCAGATGTGGTCTTACTTAGGCTTTATAAAGCAACACTAATACTTCACGCGACCCACAACACAAACGTTTTGCCTCTTTAAAACCCCTGCAAGGGAATTATTTAGCAGAAGGGATTCCCTCCCCAGGCTACTAAAGTCCTCCTTTTACCGCACCGTGTTAATTAGATCAGTGCACAACCCGTCCCGTAACACATCCAGTAAGCCAGGCAAACGGCAACACACCCAGTCCTCTGTGCTGGCCAGGAGAGGGGGGGCGGTAAATGAGGGAAACCAGGTGTGTGTGTTTTGGAGAGACCCAGCTTTCATTAAAGAAGTAATTTGCCTGCATTAATTTATACGGATGCTAACGAAGCAAAGGCAGTAGGGTTTTTTTTTCCCCTACTAGCGTGGAGATGTACAATCTTGACTGATTATGGCACAGCCTCAGAGCAAGAGCATGGTGCATCGTGTTTAAGGCACACGCCTCGGGTCCGTGACAACTCTCACAAGACAATTCACTGCAGGACAACTCGCTGAGGGACAAGATTACACGAATATCAAAGAAAGGGTGGAAGAGAATCGTTAAAAGGAAGGATGCCAAAGGAGGGACAGGATGAAATGTGGAATGGCATAAATTAAAATGGTTTTTCTTTATTTTAAAGAATGAAATGGAAGTGTTAAATTGTCCTGCAGCGAGTTGTCCTGGGGTGAGTTGATGTGAGTTGGCCATGGTGAGTTGGCCATGGCGAGTTGGCCATGATGAGTTGGCCATGGCGAGTCAGCCAGGGTGAGTTGGCCATGGCAAGTTGGTCATAGTGAGTTGGCCAGGTTGAGTCAATCAGGGTGAGTTGGCCATGGCAAGTTGGTCATAGTTGGCCACAGTGAGTTAGCTATGGTGAGTCGGCCATGATGAGTTGGCAATGGTGAATTGGCCATGATGAGTTGGCCATGGCAAGTTGGTCATGGTGAGTTGGCCAGGATGAGTTGGACATGGCAAGTTAGACATGGTAAGTTGGCCAGGGTGAGTCGGCCAGGGTGAGTCAATCAGGGTGAGTTGGCCATGGCAAGTTGGTCATAGTGAGTTGGCCATGATGAGTTGGCCACAGTGAGTTCACTATGGCGAGTTGGTCGGTCATAGTGAGTTGGCCACGGTGAGTCAACCACAGTGAGTTGACCATGGTGAGTTGGCTGCAGCAATTTGGCTGTGTCAAGTTGTCCCATTCCCCACACCTCTGGCAGCTTGCAGGAAACCCTCGACTTAGAACCAAATGGAGCCCCAAATTTCTCACCGTAGGGCAAATCTGTAGGGCCTATTCCTCCATTACCTTTGAAGGAAGGAAATCAGTGGTCCGCGATTTAGTTTAGCAACGGTTCAAGTTACATAGGTGCTGAAAAAAACATACGGGCAATCCTGGACTTAGGACCACAATTGAACCCCAAATTTCTGTTGATAAACAAGATGTTGGTTCAGTGACTTTTGACCCACTTTATGACCTTTCTTGCTACCGTTTTTAAGTGATTCCTTGCAATTGTTAAGTGATTCTGGCTTCCTCATTGGCTTTGCTTGTCAGAAGGTCGCAAAAGGGGATCAGTGAGATAGTTGTAAAGTGAGTTTTGTACCATTTTGTGATGTATCTCACCACTGTTGTTAAGCGAATCAAGTTGTTAAATTAGTAACATAGTTAAGAGATTCTGGCCTCCCCATTGATGTTCACATAAGAAATGTCTCGCTTAGCAACAGAAATTTGGGGCTCAATTGTGGTTGTAAGTCGAGGACTGCCTGTAATTACAAGAATCTTGCAGGTCCTTGTCATGCACCTGTTGGAATCTGACTCAGAGGAGGAAGCCGAACAGCTGACAGGGAGTGGGAGTGTGGCTCCGTTGGCTGTGGAAGAAACTGGGGTAGGGCAAAGTCCAGCCGGGCAGAGCAGGGGAAGAGGTAGAACAAGAGAGAGAGAATTCAGAGGAAGAGCCAGGTCCACACCCTCTTCATCCTAGGACACGTAGGGAGGAACAGAGAAGGGAGCAACATGGGTTGCATAGCTTATGGGGGAGGAAAGGGCCCTGATTCCCTTCATTAGCTGCAGCTGGGAAAAAATGGCAAGCTGCGCGCAGCAAACTGTTGGGAGCAAACGTGAATTTATCTTGTATTGTCGTGGTTTATCTGTGTTCCTGGCGTCTTCCCAGCTGTGTGAGTTTTGCCGTGCTTTCAAGTCTGCAATTCCTTCTCCTGCCCTGTCAGGCTAATTACTTCAGTTTGGTTTGTTTGGATTTTAAGTTACAGTTTGTGTGTACCTTGTTTTGAACTGAATTTCCTCTAGTCAAAGGCTGTTCCTGGGAGAGTTTTTCTCCAGCCAAAGGTAACCTGGACATTGGGGGCTAAGTCGGAGATAATAAAGGGGCTCTTCTTGCTTATTTGACTGTGTTGCCTTTGTGCCACGCCCCTTTGGGTCATCGCAGTCCTGTTTGGGCTTCTCCCCTCCATCCACCTGAGTTGCTTCTTAATTTTATTATTATTCGTGTATTTTTTTCTTTGCTTTTTTCCCCCGGGACTTAACTGGAATCTCCTGTTTGAAGCCTCTCTCCTGAATCGAGCCCAGAGCGCCGGGCAAACAAACTCCAACGATGGAAACAAAATCGAACATATTTCAAAAGACCGTAAATGCCAACTCTGCAAGATCAATGACAATCCTACGCTGTAAATCGCTTTTTGAACGCTGGTAGCAAAACTATCCAAACCGTTTATGAGCAACAACACTAGGAGAGGAGTGTGAAAATGGTGCACGGGGAATTGATGTATTTTTTAATGTTAGATTATTCCTCCAATGTGGAAGGGCTGCCCAATTACCCAACCATTCAATATATAAAATTGTGAGCTTGGGTGGTGGCCAAGAGAAATTTCCTAAATAAATAAACGAGTCAAATAGATCCTGGCCAACTAAAAGAAAATCAATACACAGGCAGGCATCACTAAAACGGGTCCAACAAACACCGTATTTCAAGATTTGAGAGAATAATCAGATTTTTCGACAGTTTATTTAGCGTCTGAGGCAGGATTAGAACTCAGAACCTCTTGGTGCCTTTAACCACTGGGCCAGTGTTTCTCAACTTTGTCAACTTGAAGATGAGTAGATTCCAATTCCCAGAATTCTCCAGCCAGCAATAAGTGGACTTCAACTCTCAGAATTCTCCAGCCACATCATGCATAGACTTCAACTCCCAGAATTCCCAAGCCAGCAATATATGGATTTCAACTCCCAGAATTCACTAGCCAGCAAAATATGGACTTCAACTCCCAGAATTCCACAGCCAGCAATATATGGATTTCAACTCCCAGAATTCTCCAGGTAGCAATGTGTGGATTTCAACTCCCAGAATTCCCCAGCCAGCAATATGTGGACTTCAATTCCCAGAATCCCCCAGCCAGCAATATATGGATTTCAACTCCAAGAACTCACTAGCCAGGAAAATATGGATTTCAACTCCGAGAATTCACTAGCCAGCAATATATGGACCAACTCCTAGAATTCCCCAGCCAGCAATTTGTGGACTTCAACTCCCAGAATTCCTGGGCCAGGAACATGTGGATTTCAACGCCCAGAATTCCCTAGCCAGCAATATGTGAATTTCAACTCCCAGAATTCCCCAGCCAGCAATATGTGGACTCTATTTCCCAGAATCCCCCAGCCAGCAATATATGGGTTTCAACTCCGAGAATTTACAAACCAACCTACTGGCTGGGGTATTCTGGGCGTTAAAATCCACACATTTTAAACTTGCCAAGGTGGAGAAATACTGTTCTAATGCAAGAGTGGAAAACAAATATTCAATTAGAAGAAGCAAAAATGATAAACGAGAGAAAATATTTCTCAGTTCCCCAAAGGTGTGATTTTTCACGGAATGTGTGCCTGTTAGGGATCCAGAAAAAACAAAAAGCAGAAACAAACAGAACGAAAACAGAGAAATGTACCATGTTCAACTAAAACTTTTATTTCTAGTCCTTTGAGCAAAAATGGGGAAGGAACTGTTAGAAATATTTCAAGCGAAAGCATCTGTGTGTCTGGAGAATTTGATCCTTCGTTTTCAAAGAACAATGAAAATGATTTAGAATGGGGTTGTTGTTTTTTTTTTTTCAAACAAAGCAATTTTAAGATATGTGGACTTCAGCTCCCAGAATTCCCCAGCCGTTGGCCATTGGGAATTTTGGGATTTGAAGTCCACACATTGTCAAGATTCCGGCAGTTACCCCCATTTAAATCACGAGTCTCGAGCCAAACTTCTAAAACTTCAAACGGATTTATTGGGAGTAAACATGCCGGCACTGCCTGGGTGGAGCCGACTCTGAGACACACAATTCATTGTCACCCTTGACCCTGGTTTTCCCCACCCCCCACCCCCTGGGTGCATCGTAATTCCTATTCTCCAATGGGACACCTCCATAGCCCAGAGTCATCAGTCATGCTCTCCAGTTAGAATTTTGCTCAGCAGAAACTTCAGTCACCTAGTTACTATCTTTGAAAACATTTATGGAATGCAGTTTCGGTTTCCAAGGTGCTGCACTGCTCCCCCCTCCCTTTCTGTTGGCAACTCTAAAAGCACCATGGAAATATTTTATGAGTTGACAAATATCTCTTTCAACATCAGAACACCGGGCTAAACCTATACAGGTGGCCTTTGACTTACAACAGTTCGTTTAATGACCGTTCAAAGTTACAACGGCACTGAAAAAAGTGACATGACTATTTTTTCACCCTTATGACCATTGCAGCATCCCCACAATCACATGATCTCAATTTGGAGACTTGCCAACTGACTCATTCTTATGACGGTCGCAATATCTCACAAGGAAAGTCAATGGGGAAGCTAGATTCACTTAACAAGCATGTTGCTAACTTAACTGCAGTGATTCATTTAACAACCGTGGCAAGAAAAATGGCAAAACGGGCATTAACAAATGTCTCACTTAACAACTGAAATTTGGGCTCTGATCATGGTTGTAAGTTGAGGACTCCTTGTTCACGTAGATCTTGATTCACAACCAGAGTCACAACCAGTGGGCAGAATTTCCACTCAGCGAGATGGTTGTGAATTCTGCCAGTTTATAGGAAGTCATTAAGCGAATCGCTGCAGCTGTTAAAGTGAATCCGGCAGTCGATGAGTGAATCTGGGTTCATGACAATCCCATCAACTCAGGATTCTGCAACCGTCGTAAATACACGCCGATTTCCATAAGTCTGAATTTTGTTCCATTCGTTGTGATGCTGTGACCGTCATAAGTCTGAGGACCGGTCAGAAGCCATTTTTTTTCAGTGTCATATAACATCAAATGGTTGATAAATGAATGTAAATTGTTGTAAGTCAAGGACCGTGTTGACGAGGGGCGATTTTAAAAACGATTTTTTACCTCGGGCTTGGTAATGAAATTCAGAGTTCTGAGGATAATTAAGCTTATGAATTAGTTTCCCATGGCATCTTTCTCTTACAAACCCCAAACCATTTTGCATTCTTCAAAGGATTATTTTCTGTTACAGCACATTACCTTGAAATGAACTTTTTTATTTATTTATTCTCTATTTTATGTCACTAGGTGTTTAAATGAGCCCATTAAAATCCAGTCTAGCGTCAGAAATGTCGATCATATTTTTACTGCTTCCCTTGGATTAAAGCCAAATCTGGACCGGGCGTTTTTGACAGATTAAAAAAAGAATACAATTATCTCTGCAGATGAACAATTAATATGATCCTCTTTAACAATCATGGCCCACACAAAAAAAAGGTTATAAAATAAGGCACAGCTCACTTAAGAATGGTTTGGCTTAAACACAGACATTCTAGTCCATGTGGTGGCTAACCTTTTTGGGCACCTGTGTCAAAAATTGTGTGCGCACTTGTGTGCGCACACTCACATGCCAGCACCCAGAAGGCAATGCATGCGCCGCCCCCCCTCACGCCCCCTTACCTGCACTGCACCTCACAGCTGATTTTCGGCCGGTTTGAGGCCTTTTTCGGTCTCCCAGAGGCTTGAAAAAAGTCTCTGCAAGTTTTGCAGGATGAATAATAGGTCCATTTCGTCACTTCCGGATTACAGGAAGTGACAAAACGGGCCTATTATTTGGCCTGCAAAGCCTGCAGAAGCTTTTTTCAAGCCTCTGGGAGGCTGAAGAAGGCCTCAAATCAGCTGAAAATCAGTTGTGAGGCACGTGCATGAGCAATGAGGTAAGTTTGCCTGCAGCTCGCGTGCCAGCACAAATGGTTCTGTGTGCCACCTGTGGTCGTAAAGCAAGGATTTGTGACCCAAAGCTTGGAACTCTTACTCTAACTACTATCCATATAGCTTTCCTTATATGCTTTTTATTTATTTTTATTTATTTGATTTGTCAATCGCTTACAAGATAATAGGTATAAGTATATACATAGTTATGAATACATGAAATGGGTACATATAAGAAAAATAAAAGAAACAATAGGACAGGGACGGTCGGTCGGCACGTTGGTGCGTTTATGCACGCCCTCTACAGACCTCTTAGGAAAGGGGTGAGGTCAATAGTAGACAGTCTAAGGTTAAAGTTTTTGGGGTTTGGGGAAGAAACCACAGAGTCAGGTAGAGTATTCCAGACATTGACCACTCTGTTGCTGAAGTCGTATTTCCTGCAATCAAGTTTGGTGCGGTTAACTTTGAGTTTGTATCTATTGTTTGCTTTTGTGTTGTTATGGTTGAAGCTGAAGTATTCATTGACAGGTAGGACATTGCAATGTATGATTTTATATACCAGGCTTAAATCAGACCGAAGACGGCCTAGTTCTAGGTTTTCTAGGTCTAGAATTTCAAGTCTGGTGGCATAAGTTATTCTACAACGAGTTCAGGAGTGGAGAACTCTTCTTGTGAAATATTTCTGGACTTTCTCAACTGTGCTAATATCAGATACGTAATGTCGGTTCCAGACCAATGAGCTGTATTCGAGTATTGGTCTGGCAAATGTTTTGTATGCTCTAGTTAGTACTGTGATATTACCAGAGAAAAACCTACGTAGGATTAGGTTAACAACTCTTAATGCCTCTTTGGCTATGTAGTTACAGTGGGCTCTAGCACTTAGATCATTAGAGATGAGTATTCCAAGGTCCTTTACAGAGCTTGGATCATCAACAAGATCTTGACTATTCAGCTTGTATTTTATTTTCTGATTTTTTTTGCCAATATGTAAGACAGAGCATTTATTTGTTGAGATTTGAAGTTGCCATTTGTTTGACCATTCTGATACATAGTCAAGATCTTTTTGAAGGGTAGCAGTATTGTCTGTGGTATTGAACAGCTTTACATCATCAGCGAAAAGAACGCAATTGCTCTTAATATGATCACAGAGGTCATTTATGTAGAGTATGAAGAGAGTTGGTCCTAGAACACTGCCTTGGGGGACACCACTATTGATAGGTACAGAATTTGATAGTACACTCCCAATTTTGATCATTTGTTGTCTGTTTGACAGGAATGCTTCTATCCAGTTATGCAGTTGTCCAGAGATACCATAAGATTTTAGTTTTAGGAGTAGTTTGTCATGTATCACTGAATCAAAGGCTCTACAGAAGTCTATGTAGATTGCGTCTATAGCTTTGCCCTGATATGTTTTTGCAGTGTAAGAGTTGCAGATTACATGATAGATTTTTCCTGAAACCAAATTGTTTATTGGAGAGTAGGTTGTTTGTCTCTAAGTGGAGGATAATGGATTGGTTAATGATTGATTCCATGACTTTACAGGTGACGCAGCATAAAGAGATTGGCCTGTAATTTTCAACTAGGCTTGGGTCTCCCTTTTTGAAGATGGGGATGACTGTGGCTTGTGACCATAGGTTAGGCAAGGAGCTGGTCCTGAAAGATTTTTCAAAGATTATGCTTAGAGGTTCGGCTATGGCAGTGGATAGCTTTTTTAAGAAGTAGGCACATATTCCATCCGGTCCAATAGATAGAGATGGTTTTAGGTTGCGTAGTGCTTTTTCAACAATGTCTTCTGTAAAATTGATATGTATTAGATCATTGTAGTTGTCTGTGGTTCGACTAGGAAATACTGGGCATGATCCATTGCTGTTTACAAATACTGAGCCGAAGAATGTGTTAAAGATGTTGGCTTTAATGGTGTCATCGTTGCAGTCTTTACCATTAGATCCTATCAGGGGTGGGATGGACTCTTTTAGTTTGTTGTTTACAAAATTGTAAAAAGCGTGGGTGGAATTGGTGCATAGAAGGTTTTCCTCTTGTTTAATGTGATAATTGGTGCATTCAGTTTTTATCTGGTGGCATAAATTTTTGTATTGGCTTTTGAAATTGGCAACGTGACCAGATTTGTTTTTCCGCCAGAGTGATCTCTTTTTGGATTGAAGTTTCCTTATTGTTATGAGAAATCTGTTTTTTTTTTGTTTTTTTTTGGGGAGTTGTTATTGGTACATATAGTTTGATGACTCTTTTGACTTCAAGTAAAAATATGTTGCAATGGTCTTCAACAGTATTGCATCCAGTGAATAGAGATTGCCAATCAAGGGATGAGAGATCGTTGTCTATAAGATCATAGTTGCCTTTTTTGAAGTTATAATTGGGGATTATGTCACTGTGATGATTTTTGTGTGGGCGTATGTTGAGACAAACGTCAATCATATTGTGGTCACTGCTGGAAAAGGGTTCTTTAGTTTGTATTTCGTAAATTAAATTCAAACTATTGCAGAAGATGAGATCGAGGCAGTTGTTTAGTCTAGTGTTGTTGGTTACTAGTTGTTCCAGTCCCAGATTTGTAACAGCATTGTCGAAGGTTGCATGTATGGGTTCAGTTGTGCATTCGTTTAGGGTCCAGTTAATATGAGGTAGATTAAAGTCACCAAGAAAGATAAAAGCATGTGGGCAGGATGCTGCCCATGTTAGTAGTGTATTTAGCGTGTTTACATGTTCGATGTCATAATCAGGTGCTCTGTAACATAGTAAGAATCGAAATGTGATATTTAAGGATAGTTCACAGATAATGGTCTCAGGAAGAGCAAGCTCCTGGGTAACGGATGTTTTTTAGATGTAAGGACTTTTTATAGAAGATAGCAACACCACCTCCTCTACGAATTTCACAATCTGATCGGTAAACATGATAGTCTCTTACTGTAATGGAGTCAGGGAGAGATGCATTGAGCCATGTTTCACAGAGAAATATGATGTCGAATTTAGCCATATTTAGTAAGAGGAGAAATTCAGGTATTTTATTTGCAAGGCTTCTTGCATTGAGTAGCTTGCATTTAAGGCCAGTAGTAGTTGGAATTGAGGTAGTTAGGGGCGGGCGTGCCTAGTCTTGGGTGATGCTGGATTGGTTGAGGTAGGGTTGTGGTTGAAGGTTACGGGTTGAGTTGTGGGTCGCGTGACTTACTTTTGATACAGTCAGCATGGTAGTCAATGTACAGGTCCTTCTCTCTCGATTGTCTAGATGTTTTTTGAGTTCAGTGCGGAGTCCACGGGAGCGGGCACGTTGCTGTATGGTTAGGTCAGGGTGAGAACGGAGGTTCTTATGGTTGGCGTTGGTTTTGGCAAGTGAATTTATAGTGTAAATGTAAGAAATATCATATATTACCACAGTAATATATTACCACAGTAAGAAATATCATATAATTGGTACTAAGTTCTATCCACATTTGTGATGGTTCGGGCCTGGAATCATCATACCAATGGCTGTTTCTGCCGTTATATGACTCTGTTTTGGAGAGGCCAAATATTTTGTATGGGTTAAAATTAAAAATAAATGTCATATTTATCCTGTAAATACCCCCAAACTCCAGTCATAAGTACCCCACCCAAGACGATGAACAGGACAGATGGCATTAAATCAAAAGAGGTCCAACTTTGGCCCTTTTAAGACTTGTGGACTTCAACTCCCAGAATTCCCCAGCCAGCATGTCTGGATTTCAACTCCCAGAATTCCCCACCCAGCGATATGTGGACTTGAACTCCCAGAATTCCCCAGCCAGGAATATATGGATTTCAACTCCCAAAATTTCCCAACCAGCAATATCTGGACTTCAACTCCCAGAATCCCCCAGCCAGCAATATATGGATTTCAACTCCCAGAATCCCCCAGCTAGTAATATATGGATTTCAACTCTGAGAATTCCCCAGCCAGGAATATATGGGTTTCAACTCCCAGAATTCCCAACCAGCAATGTCTGGACTTCAACTCCCAGAATCCCCCAGCCAGCAATATATGGATTTCAACTCCCAGAATTCCCCAGTCAGGAATGTATTGATTTCAACTCTCAGAATTCCTCAGCCAGCAATGTCTGGATTTTAACTCCCAGAATTCCCCAGCCAGCAATGTCTGGACTTCAACTCCCAGAATTCCCCAGCCAGCAATGTCTGGACTTCAACTCCCAGAATTCACTAGCCAGCCTTCTGGCTGGGGAATTCTGGGAGTTGAAGTCCACACATCTTAAACTTGCCACGGTTAAAAAAACACTATTTTAAAGCAAGAGCAGAAAACAAATATTTAATTAGAAGAAGTAAAAATAATGAGAAAGATAATATTTTGGGAACCCCCTTAAATCACATAATGCAATCTATTAAAGGGACAGTTGATTTCCTGGCCTTTGATACCTCACTAAGTATCCAAGAATAAATCTTTCCTAATCTTAATGCCATTTTAGTTTTCTTCATGAGGGTGTACAAATTGCACAGATTGGCAAATAGCATCACCCAAACTATTTAAGATGTTTGGGTGGGTTTAGGAAG
The DNA here is from genome assembly GCF_049901735.1 of Notechis scutatus. Lineage (NCBI taxonomy): Eukaryota > Metazoa > Chordata > Lepidosauria > Squamata > Elapidae > Notechis > Notechis scutatus. The sequence goes on along the minus strand of NC_142011.1, from coordinate 5,141,870 downwards.
TCAGCTCTTTTTTTCTTTTTAAAGTTTTATTGATTTTAACAACGAACAAAGGCACATAAAACATAAAAGTCAGCTCTTACAAGGACATGATTGCCAGTTGCGAAGATGCTTTAATCTTAAGGCTGGTTATCTCCTTCGCAAATTAAGGAAATGGCTTAATTCTTTAACCAGGTTATATATATACAGGTGCACGGAGCTCAGAGGTGGTGAACTCAGCAGGTTCTGACCAGTTCTGGAGAACCGGTAGCAGAAATTTGGAATAGTTTGGAGAACCGGCAAATCCCACCTCTGACTGGCCCCGCCCCCCTCTATTTTCTGCCTCCTGAGTCCCAGCTGATTGGCTGGGTCTCCTTTGGTTTCCCTGCACAGGAGAACGGAGCTGGAAAGCAGGTTAGTGGGGGGTGGGGAGGGAATGGGGATTTTGCAGTATATCCTTCCCCTGCCACGCCCACCAAGCCACACCCACCAAGCCACGCCCACAGAACTGGTAGTGAAAAAATTTGAATCCCACCACTGACGTAGCTGTCCAGTAACCACTACAATTGAGGCCAACATTTAAGTTGCTAAGCGAGACATCTGTTAAGCAAGTTTTGCCCCATTTCTTGGCAAAGTCGTTAAGCGAATCGTTGCAGCTGTTAAGTTAGGAACACGGTCGTAAAGTGAATCTGGCTTCCCCGTTGACTTTGCTTGTCGGAAGGTCGCAAAAGGGGATTGCGTGAGCCCAGGACACTGCAACCGTCATAAGTACGAGTCAGTTGTCAAGCGTCCGAATTTCAATCAGGTGACCACAGGGATGCTGCAATGGTCGTACGGGTGAAAACCGGTCGTAAGTCACTTCCTTTCAGTGCCGTTGTAATGTTGAACGGTCAGTAAACCGACTGTTGTTAAGTCAGTATTTCAACTCCCACCTCCCCTTTTTAATGCCTGATCCATTAAGGCAAGCCCTTCCCTCATTTTCTTCCCATTAAGTGACTGAGGGCTTGCCTCTCTTCTCTGACCGTTTTCTATATGGGAAGTTCTCAACATACGTCCACCATAGAGCCCAGAATGAAATGGGGGTGCTGCCACAGTCGTACGTCACTTTTTTCAGTGCCATCTCTCAGGATTCCAGCAGTTCCCCCAATTAAATCATGAGTCTTGAGCCAAACTTCCAAAACTTCAGAAAGATTTATTGGGAGTTAACATGTCCGGCACTGCCTGGGTGTAGCCAACTCTGAGTCACATAATTCACTGTTACCTTTAACCCTGGTTTCTCCCCCCCACCCCACTGGGTGTATCATATGTCATGCCCCTGTCAGAATCTGGTTCAGAGGAGGAGGCCGAGCAGCTGACAAGGAGTGGGAGTCGGGCTCCATTGGCTGTGGAAGAAACTGGGGAAGGGGCACAGTCCGGATGGGCAGAGCAAGGGAGTGGTAGAGCAAGGGAGAGGGAATTCGGAGGAAGACCCAGGCCCACCCCTTCTTCATCCTAGGGCATGCAGGGAGGATCGGAGAAGGGAGCAACTTGAGTTGTGTGGCTTACAGGGGAGGAAAGGGCCCTGATTCCCTTCATTAGCTGTAGCTGGGAACACAGTGTTTAAAAAGGGAAGATGCGCGCAGCAAACTGTTGGGAGCAAATCGTGAATTATCTGGTATGGTCAGGCTTATCTGTGTTCCTGGCATCTTCCCAACTGTGTGTGTTTTGCTGGCCTTTCAAGCCTGCAATTCCTTCTCCTGCCCTGTCAAGTTAATTACTGCAGCGTGGTTTGTTTGGATTTTTAGTTACAGTTTGTATGTACTTTGTTTTCGGACTGAATTTCCTCCACTTAAAGACTGTTCTCCTGAGAGAGTTTTTCTCCACCCGAAGGTAACCTGGACATTGGAGGCAAAGTTGGAGATAATAAAGGAACACTTCTTGCTTATTTGACTGTGTTGCCTTTGTGCCCCCTTTGGGTCATCACATCATAATTCATATTCTCCAATGAGACACATCCATAGCCAAGAGTCGTCAATCATGTTCTCCAGATAGATTTTTGGGCGGCGGAAACTTCAGTCACCCAGTTACAATCTCTGAAAAACTATGTATGGAATGCACTTTTGATTTCCAAGCTGCCCCACTGCTCTTTCAAACCCCTTTCCCCTATCCCTTTCTGTTGGCAACTCTAAAACAGCCATTGAAATGTTTTAATGTACACTCAAAATGACATTAAACGAATAGCCATAAGTCATGGACCGCCTCTAAGGGCCTTTTCACCAGCCTTTCCTTTCCTGACACCGGTGTCCACAGTCCCGGGCACCAGCAGCAAAGAGTAAAGGACATTTCAAACATGGTTTTCTTTAAACTCCAAAGTTCAGAAGTTCAGCAGTTGGTCTGATTAAGTTCCCGAAGCTCCCAATTATGTGAGCATGGAGCTGCAACCAAATTAGCGGCTGCCAAGTTAGATAATCAGCATTTGTCGTCTCTAATCACGAAAGGCCAACAACGTTCACTTAAATTATCCCTACAGCTACACAAGCAGAAGGGAGGCATCCAGGAACCCCGCAGGCCAAAGCAAACAGCGGCGTTCCTACAACCAGCTTCGTAAGGTCACTTGAGACAGGGCTCACCAACCCTTGCCCCCCCCCTGCACTGGGCCACTGGCATGCCAGAAACTGGGCTGCGCAAATGAGGGAAGCCCCATCCATGGGATGCAGGCAGCATGAGAAACCACAGCTGCTCTGAAATAGTTCGAAGTCTAAGTGCTATTGCTATCTATCTATCTATCTATCTATCTATCTATCTATCTATCTATCTATCTATATCCTATTTATCTATCTATCAATCATCTATCTATCTCTATCATCTACCATTCCATCCATCCATCTATCCATCCATCCATCTGTTCATCCATCCATCCATCCTTCTATCTGTTCATCCATCCATCCATCCATCCATCCTGTGAGGTCGGTTGGGTTGAGAGAGAGAGGGACTGGCCCAAAGTCACCCAGCTGGCTTTCATGCCTAAGGCTGGACTAGAATTCCCAGTCTCCTGATGATTGGCCCAAAATCACTCAGCTGGCTTTCATGCCTAAGGCCGGACTAGAATTCCCAGTCTCCTGATGATTGGGCTAAAGTCACCTAGCTGGCTTTCATGCCTAAGGCCTGACTAGAACTCCCAATCTCCTGATGATTGGCCCAAAGTCACCCACCCAGCTTTCCTGCCTAAGGCAAAACTAGAACTCACCATCATCTGGTGATTGGCCCAAAATCACCCAGCTGGCTTTCATGCCTAAGGCCGGACTAGAATTCCCAGTCTCCTGGTGATTGGGCTAAAGTCACCCAGCTGGCTTTCATGCCTAAGGCCGGACTAGAATTCCCAGTCTCCTGGTGATTGGCCTAAAGTCACCCAGCTGCCTTTCATGTCTAAGGCCTGACTAGAATTCCCAGTCTCCTGGTGATTGGCCTAAAGTCACCCAGTTGGCTTTCATGCCTAAGCCGGACTAGAATTCCCAGTCTCCTGGTGATTGGCCTAAAGTCACCCAGTTGGCTTTCATGCCTAAGGCAGGACTAGAACTCACTGTCTCCTGGTGATTGGCCTAAACTCACCCAGCTGGCTTTCATGCCTAAGGCCGGACTAGAATTCCCAGTCTCCTGAAGATTGGGCTAAAGTCACCCAGCTGGCTTTCATGGCTAAGGCCGGACTAGAACTCCCAGTCTCCTGGTGATTCACCCAAAGTCATCCAACTGTCTTACATGTCTAAGACTAGAACTCACTTTCTCCTGGTCCTTAGGCCAGCATCGTAACCACTACTAGACTAGACCAAAGCATATTTTATTTTGTATATAAACAAAAAAAAAAAAGTCTTTGTATTCAGTCAGCCAAGCTGCCTAGAATCCCAACACAGATTCATTTATTCAATCAAATTTACATCTAGGCAAAAATAATTCAGCAAAGAAAATGAATGTGTCTGTTTGCATGCCTTGGCATCTCCAGGGAGGCATGGTGTCACATGAGTCCTAACATTATCGCTCAAGTCATACGAATGACACCACGGCTCTCATTTTCTGTCATGTCAAGAGCACACATGTCATCGTGGCTTTGCATGGATGCACTGACCCATCCGTCCACTCATCTCCCTTACGTTAGAAAAAATGAAACACCCTTTCGAAAACACCGTTTGTTATTTGCATCTTTAATCAACATGAGATTTCTTTTTAAGGAAAAAAAAACTTGCTTTTGTTTATACCAAGAGGGATTAAAAAATGATTAAACCCCGCAGCCTTAACTCACACACATAATCAGTAATTAGCATTCAGAAATAGAACAGACCCCACAGAGCAAAACGGCGGGTAGGTCTGCCAAGTAATAAATAGACCACCTAACCATGGTTAATGCTAAGCAACCTTTGCATCAGGGGTGAGATTCTACCAGTTCGCACCTATTCGCTAGAACCGGTTGTTAACATTCTAAGCAGTTCGGAGAACCAGTTGTTAGAAGAAATTACTGGCCTAATCCTGTAAGGAAGGCAGGAAGGAAACATTCTGGTGTTGCTTACAGAAACTGCCTCTCCATTAACCCTTATTACATTCTTGGCAGGACTAGACTTCCTGTCTCAGGAACGTCTCTGGAGTTTTTTTCCCCCTCCTTTGCTGGTACTTTGCTTGTGTGGAGTGACCATTCAAAGTTACAATGGCACTGAAAAAAGTGACTTATGACCATTTTTCACACTTATGACTATTGCAGCATGAGAGGCCAGGCGAGGAGAAGCGTGCCTCGATGTGAGTGATATTGAGTTGGCCACGCCCAGCCAATAACATGACCACCAAGCCATGTCCACCCAGTCACATGACCACCAAGCCACGCCCACCGCCTAAGCCATGCCCACAGAACCGGTTGTTAAAAAATTTGAATCCCACCCCTGCTTGGCATGTCATGGGAATACAAGTGTTGTGGCCCCACCGGCGGCTGATGGAGCTGGGAGTGTGAGGATCACTTAAATTACTTTTCTCAGTTGCCGTTGTGACTTCAAATGAATGGTTGTAACTTGAGGCCTCCCTGTAATCTTCATGGATTGCTCTTCTAGTCAGCAATGGACGATTGCTTATGTCCCAACTAGGATGTAATGTGTCTGTCTTCACCCATTCACCAGAAAATGAGGATGTTGTTTTGTATTGTGGCTGTTTTATCACCACGTGGGAATTCTATGCAGGCTTTTTGTGAGCAGCTTCTGCAATTGCATTAAGCCTGACATTTAAACCATGAATCATGGTTTGTTGTGTGAACCCAGTGGGATGTGGCTCAGTAAACAAACCATGGTTAAACCCAACACCAGCCATACTTTGCTAGAAGGGTTTGTGATATAAAAGCTGCGTCTTGGATTTGACAGCTGGGTTCAACCCAGACACTTAACCTGGTTCTCGAATTAAACTGTTTTTTTCCTGGGTTTGCACAATATAGGAAACTTAAATGAACCCAGCAGGCTGGGTTAACAAAACCTCCAATGGGGCTTGTTGAGGGATAGTGTTGTGGCCCACCAGCGGCTGACGGAGCTGGCAGTAGAATCGGACGGTAGTGAGGAGGTTGGGGAGGAACCCGGGCCATTCCTGGAGGTTGAGGAAGGCTCGGACAAGGGCTCTGCATCAGAGGCAGAGGTGGAGCCAGGGCAGGCTGGCAGTCATCAGCTGCCTTCGGGCTCAGACAGCAGTGAGGCAGGGGAGCTTCTGGAACCAATTTCCAGCCTGCAGATGCGCAGGGCTACCAGAAGACAAGAACACTGAGGAAGCAGAGTCGACTCAGGAGTAAGGCCACACTGCGGAGATGATTGGCTCCTCCCATGGGACAAAAAAGAGGAGCGAACGGGACATGAGCCTTTGCAGGAAGCAATTAATTTGTCTGGTTGATTCAAGCTTTGAAAAAAAAAAACATTTTTTGCAGAAAAAACAATGGCTACCAACCTCCCTTCCATGGAGGACCTGTATACTGCACGAGTCAAAAAGAGGGCTGTGAAAATATCTACAGACCCCTCACATCCTGGACATAAACTGTTTCAACTCCTATCCTCAAAATGATGCTATAGAGCCCTGCACACCAGAACAACTAGACACACGGACAGTTTTTCCCCAAACGCCAACACTCTGCTAAACAAATAATTCCCTCAACACTGTCCAACTGTTTACAAAGTCTGCACTACTATTACTATTGATCTTATCACTCCTTATCACCCATCTCCTCTCACTTGTGACTATGACTGTAACTTTTTTCACTTGTATCCTTACGATTTATATTGACTGTTTCCTCGTATGATTTGATTGCTTATTGTACCCTATGACTATCATTAAGTGTTGGACCTGATGATTCTTGACTCTTGACGAATCTTTTCTTTTATGTCCACTGAGAGCATTTGCACCAAGACAAATTCCTTGTGTGTCCAATCACACTTGGCCAATAAAAGAATTCTATTCTATTCTGTTCTATTCTGTTCTATTCTATTCTATTCTATTCTATTCTATTCTATTCTATTCTATTCTATTCTCATCATCCTGGACAACATGGAGAATCCAGCTACCTTCTTTGATGATAGGCGATGGGAGTTGTAGTCTAGTGTTTCTCAACCTTAGCAACTTTAAGATGGAGGGACTTCCACCCCCATAATTCTAGACTGCGTTGGAGAATCCAGTTACCTTCCCTGACAATGGGTGATGGGAATTGTAGTCCAGGGTTTCCAACCTTGGCAATTTTAATACGTGTAGACTTCCAATCCCCATAATTCTAGACTGCATGGAGAATCCAGCGGCCTTCCCTGATAATAGGCGATTGGAACTATAGTCCAACCTTAGCAACTTTAAAGACGTATGGATTTCAACTCTCGGAATTCTCCAGCCAGCACTGGGGAATTCTGGGAGTTGAAGTCCACATGTCTTCTTAAAGGCGTCAAAGGTGGGGGAAAAGCACAGCTGTAGTCTAACAGAAGCCTTCAGCTAGTTAGCAAAAATAGCTTTAAAAAACTGAAGCCATGGGCTGCGTTGCTCTTCTGGCTGCACCGAGAGTTGATGGACCTGCCCAGGCATCTATTTATAACACTCTTGAAAAGGCCAGCGCGCATTTAGCCAATGAACTCTGTTGCTCCGTTGCATGACTTGTCAGTGAAAAAGAGCCAGCGGTGTGAGCTGGCTGGGGAAAAAAAAAGACATAAAAAATCCCAGTTATTGGGTGCCCGAACAGGAGGATATGACCATCCGGGAGTTAGAAACGAAACAGTAAAAAAATGAGATTTATTTTTTTTTAAAAAATGGACACCTTAAACTCTGGTAATAGACAGTGGAGGAGAAATGGATGGGGGGGAAAAAGATGGCTCTTTTTGAAAAGGGGAAAGGATGTATCATAGAGCAATATTCTGAAGCTTGGGAAGATTAAAAGGTGTGGACTTCAACTCCCAGAATTCCTCAGTCACAGCATGCTGGCTATGGAATTCTGGGAGCTGAAGTCCACTATTCTGACCGGAGAATTCTGGGAGTTGAAGTCCGCTATTTTGGTTGGGGAATTCTGGGAGCTGAAGTCCGCCCATTCTGGCTGCGGAATTCTGGGACTTAAACTTCCCACCCATTCTGGCTGTGGAATTCTGGGAGTTGAAGTCCTGCTATTTTGGTTGGGGAATTCTGGGAGTTGAAGTCCGCTATTTTGGTTGGGGAATTCTGGGAGCTGAAGTCCGCCCATTCTGGCTGCGGAATTCTGGGACTTAAACTCCACCCATTCTGGCTGTGGAATTCTGGGAGTTGGAAGTCTGCTATTCTGACTAGGGAATTCTGGGAGTTGAAGTCCGCTATTCTGACTAGGGAATTCTGGGAGTTGAAATCCTTCCATTGTGGCTGTGGAATTCTTGTGAGTTAAACTACACCCATTCTGACTAGGGAATTCTAGGAGCTTAAGTCTACACATTCTGACTTGGGAATTCTGGGAATTGCACAGATCTTACAAGGTCGAGAAACGCTCTCAGAGAAAACCATCAGTCTTCTCTCTCTTTCTCTTCTCTCTCTCCCTCCCTCTCCCCCTCCTCCTCTCCCCCCCCCTCGTTATTTCCGCTTTTCTCTGTGTTTATGCCTATGGACGATGGGAGTTGGAGTCCAAGAATATCATCACTAGTGAGTTGTCAACTACGCAACTCAGCTTTAGCACAATCAAGCGAGGTGATCAAGCTACTAGGACACAAAACTGGAGTTTTCCTGGCTGCTTTCATGAGAAGCACAGTTTTGCCTCTACATGTATGGAATGTGTTGAATGGATGGTTGCCAACTTTGTTATTTACATTATTTTATACTACATTGTGCTTTCATTCTGCCGTTGCTTTGATCCAATGAGGCCCTCAGAGTTGTTTCGAAATTGGGCAGCCCTTAAATCTGAATAAATAAAAGCAAGTGGTTAATAGAAGCAGCAATTAAGGCAATAAATCAATCAATCCCCCCCCTCCATGTATTATTTTATTTATAAAAGGTTTGTGGGCTGCTCAAAGAGAAGAAAACCTTCCCAGAATAGCACTTAATGCGCCGAAAATGCAAACCAACTCACATTTTAATGCACTGTAATTCTAAGTCATGACCAAAATCTGACAAGGGAGCCTGAATATCCACCACAAAAAGAACTTAAAATAAAAAAAAACAGAACAATTGTTCAAAACCCATTACAGGTAGTCCTTGACTTATAATGCTTCATTTAGTGACCGTTTAAAGTTGCAACGGCGCTGAAAAGAGAGACTTATGGCCGTTTTTCACACTTACGACCATTATGGCATCCCCGTGGCCAAAATTCAGACTCTTTGGCAACCGACTCGTATTTACGATGGTCACAGTGTCTCCCGGGGGGGCCACATGATTCCCTTTTACAAACTTGTGACAAGCAAAGTCAATGGGGAAGCCAGATTCACTTAACAACCAAGGGATTCACTTAACAAGTGCAATGATTCATTTAACAACCGCGGCAGGCAAGGTCACAAAACGGGGCAAATTTACTTAAGAACCGTGTGACCCACTGAACAGCTGCACCGATTCATTTAACTGTCGCAGGAAGGCAAGGTCGTGAAACGAGGGCTGACCCTCTGTTAGCAACTGCCTAGTTTAACAACGGAAAATGTGGTCGTCCGTTGACGACCATTTCCTCCATTGCGGCCGTAAGTTGAGGACGACAACTTCTATGCAGGCTTCTCCTATGTCAACTCATAAAATATTTCTATGGTCTTTTTAGAGTTGCCAACAGAAAGGGAGGGGGGAGCAGTGTGACGGTTTGAAAATCAAAACTGCATTCCATAAATAGTTTTTCAAAGATAGTAACCAGGTGACTGAAGTTTCTGCCGTGCAAAATTCTAACTGGAGAGCATGACTGATGACTCTTGGCTATGGAGGTGTCCCATTGGAGAATAGGAATTATGATACACCCAGGAGGCGGGGAGAAAACCAGGGTCAAGGGTGACAGTCAATTATGTGTCTCAGAGTCGGCTACACCCAGGCAGCTCCAATAGGTTTACTCCTAATAAATCTTCTTTAAGTTTTTGTCATGCCCCTGGTGGAGACTGACTCTGAGGGAGAGGAGGAACAGCCGACAGGACTCCGGAGGTTGTGGAGGAGGCTGGGGAAGGGCAGAGGCTGGCTGGGCAGTCAGAGGAGGACCCAGGCCCATCCCCTCTCCATCTTAGGGCACGTAGGGAGGAGAGGATAAGGGAGAGACGTGGTCTATTCAGGAGGAAAGGGCCTTGATCCTCTTCATGGGCTGCAGCTGTGACAACTGGATAAGAGGACGGACATGCCTATGGGCGAACGCTGGAAACAAAGCATGGAAATATCTCTAGTTTATGGTTCCTCTCTGAGTTTGGCATCCTTTCCAGTGTGTGTTTTGTTTGTGTTGTTTTTTTTACTCTTTATAATTTAAACAGCATTTCCTCCTTCTGATAACTGCTCATGTGGGAGTTTTCTTGTCTCCAGTCAAGGACATTTGGAGCTTGGAAGCAAAGTGAAGGAATAAAAGGGGCTTCACCAGTTTTTTGTGACTGTGTTTATTTTGTATCCCACCCTGGGTCATCACAGTTTTGAAAATTTGGCTAGAGACTTATGATTCAAATGGGGGAGCTCTGACATCCTATTACATTTAAAGCTTTTCCCCCTTTAAAACACAAAAATAAAAATAAAACAATTTGATTTAATGCTTTGTTGTCCAGAGCATCCAGCCTGGTTTTTAATGGGTGTGTGTGTGTGTGTGTGTGTGAGAGAGAGAGAGAGAGAGAGAGATCACAATTATCCTGAATCCATGTTTCACTTAATAGCCTCTCAAGTTATCTCTGCTTTTTGGGAAGCGGGCAAGGGTACTAATTAAAAAACACCTTTCATTTTAATTGGGTTTTCAGCCATTCTGTTGCAAGGACATCACATCAGCCCAGCAGGATGTTTCTCTTAAGTAGCTGAAATCAAATTTCCACCCTCTCCCTCCTTCCACTCTCACAAGATGATTTTTTTTAATATAAAAGCAGATAATAAAGTCTTTACCTTATTTCTTTTTTTTTCTTTTCCCCTATTTTACAGGACTGATTTTTTTTTATTTTTTTTTTAAAGAAAAGCTTGGAAATTACGCAGACGACATAAATCTCACTTGGAAAATGCAGGTTTTTTTTGTGTGGCTTGCAAGCTGTCCTTTGTTGTGGCCTGCTTTCCTGCAAATTAAGGTCACAAAAAACCCCCTTTGGCACAGGAAGTCCTCGACTTACAACAGTTCTTTTACTGACCATTCAAAGAGAGCACGAATATCCACTCTAAAAGGAGCTTAAAATCCCCCCAAAAAACCAACAACAGTTTGACTGATTTCACAGCTACGGTGATTCGCTTAACAACGGTGGCGAGAAAGGGGATAAAATGGGGCGAAATGCACTCAACGGATGGGTCAACTCATAAAATATTTCTATGGTCTTTTTAGAGATGCCAACAGAAAGGGAAGAGGGGGCAGTGCGGCTGTCAGAACTCCAACAAATCCACCCCCATTCAAATCATAAGTCTCTAGCCGCATCTCTCAGAGAAAATAAAATTGATTTATTAGAAGTGGCCATGTTGGTGTTAGCTGGATGCAGCCAATATTAAAATATATCATTCATTTCCCCCTTGACCCTGGCCTTCCCCCAACCCCCTGGATATGTATTCTCCAATGGGACACATCCATAGCCAAGAGTCATCAATCATGCTGTCCAGTAATAATCTTGCGCTCCGACAACTTTGGGCTGCCAGGGTGATTATGTAGGCACTTAAGGAATGCCCTGTTTTCCCCCACTCCCTTTTTCTGGCAGCTAAAAAGACCAAAGGAGGAATATCTTTTTAGTTGACAGCGGCAGCTTGCAAACCGAAACTGCATTCCATAAATGTTTTGAAAGATAGTAACTAGGTGACTGAACTTTCTGCCGGGCGAAATTCTAACTGGAGAGCAGGATTGATGACTCTGGGCTATGGAGGTGTCCCATTGGAGAATATGAATTACGATACACCCAGGGAGTGGGGGGAAACCAGGGTCAAGGGTGACAATGAATGATGTGTCTCAGAGTCAGCTACACCCGGGCAATGCCGGCATGTTAACTCCCAATAAATCCTTTTGAAGTTTTGGAAGTTTGGCTCGAGACTCATAATTTAATTGGGGGAACTGCTGGAACCCTGACAGGATGTTTCACTGAGCAACAGAAATTTGGGGTTCCATAGTGGTCGTACGTTGAGGACTTGCCTGTATTTGCAGCCACATGGAAATGTACCAGTAGGGTGGAACACAGCGTTATGTCACACTGAATCGGTGAACTATGAGACGTTTTAACATTTTTGTTATCTTCCCCTTTTCCAAGGAAAGCCACAATGCAACTCACCAATCCAGATGTAGATTTTTATCTTTGGGGTGAAGATTTTTTTTTTTCATTTAACGTATGGGGAAATCCTCAGCTTACGACCAACATTTTGAGCCCCAACATTTCTGTGGCTAAGCCACACGGTTGTTAAAGGGAACTTCCCCCCTGTTTTAGGACCTTTCCTGCCCCTGTTGTTAAGCGAATCCCTGCAGCTGTTAAGTGAGGAACACGGTTGTTAGGGATAACATTGTTTACCCTAACTGGTTTGGGTAAAAATAATAAATATGGTATCATGGTTTGTTAGTTAAAGTGTGTGTAACTTTAACTGCAAGAATGTAATTAAGGGTGTGGTTGTAAAAACACTATATAAGAAGCGAGGCCATTGCAGCTCTCTCTCTCTGGCTTACTGATCTCTAATTACTGAATGGATTGATGACTGCGTTCTTGCTGAAAAGGGGAGAGAAGAAGGAGTGTTGATTTTTCTCAACGGAGAGATAGTAAAAAGATTGGACTGATTTATTGTAAGTGAACTGACATTGGCTATTCAACACGGACTTTGCAAATAGAGTATCCCCGACAAGACTTGACTGAAATTGATATATGACTAATGGACTGTTTATTTGACTATGCTATAATTCTTAAATGGAATAAACTATATTTTTGGTAGCACAAGCGTTTACTGCATGTTAACTAGAAAACTTATCTCACACATTTACCTGTCTTCCTATCTGACTTCGCTGCACGTTCTGTTTAGTTTGTTTTCCTTAACACCCGTTGGGGAATCCAGGCTTAACAACGGTCATTAAAAGGAGGACCAGGGGAGACATGATAGCATCTTCCAATATCTATGCGGCTGCCTCAAAGAAGAAGGGATCAAGCTATTCTCCAAAGCCCCAAAAGGCAAGATAAGAAGCAAACGAATGGAAACGAATCAAGGAGAGAAGCAACTTAGAACTAAGGAGAAATTTCCTGACATTAACCAGTGGAACAACTTGCCACCAGAAGTTATGGGTTTTCCATCACTGGAGATTTTCAAGAAGAGGCTGCACAACAGTTTGTCTGAAAATGGTACAGGGTAGTGATTGCTTGACCTTTTCGGTATTGTGCCCAAAGCACGCATGCACATTGCCAAAATGCAATGCTTGGTGCAAGTCCCTGCACATATGCCCCACCCCCATGCATGCTCCCCACCCCCCCTGCATGCACTCTGCCCCCATATGCATGCACAACAGAGGCCCAAAAACCAGCTGGCTGGCGGGAGGTGGACATGCATGTGCAGCAGAGCTGAGCTGGGCCAACAGCTGGCGTGCCCAGAGAGAGAGCTCTGCATGCCACCCTTGGCACAGGTGCCATAGGTTCCGCCATCACTATAGGGTTTGTTGCTTGACCAGGTTCTGGACTAGAAAACCTCCAAAATCCCTTCCATCTCTTGTTAATCTTGTTATTCTGTGATTCTTCCCTTCGTCCCCCAAGGTCATTCTCGCAGACCAGTAGAGGACGGGAACCTCAGGCCATAAACCAGGAAGTCCAAGAGTACTTCCTTAGGGCTACAGATATCTGCAAGAAAGGACTAGCACGTTGATTACGGGGAAATTTTAGATTACTCAGAGTGAGATCATGGAGGGTTGGGCTGGTGGGTGGAAGAAGATGGCTGAGGGTTTCAGAAGAGCTGAGAATAGACTTTTAGCTATTCATTTTGGTGTCCAAACAGCCACCCATATTTCAGAAAGAGTTCAGTTCCCAGCAGGCGGTGATCTACTAATTTTGAGTGGTCTTGAATAAGTGATCTCGAGTCAGCTAAATGGGTCCTGGAAAGGAAGATTTTTCAGGAAATCCCAGGACTGCTGGCTAAACAACAAAAATGATAATAATCACCTTAGGAAAAAATGGAAATGGCAACCACTTTTGTGTCATTGCCAAGAAAACGTACCGGATCATGATTACTCATTCGTTACTCAAGCTTCTTTTGAACTTTTCACCTATATCCTTCGGGGTACCAAGCTAGAACTAAGGAGACATTTCCTGACAGCGAGGACAATAAATCAGAGTTGCCTCCAGCAGTTATAAATGCTTCAACACTGGAGGTTTTTAAGAAGACATTGGACAGCCACCTGCCCGGAATGGTATGGAGTATATGGAGTCTCCTGCTTGACCAGAAGGTTGGACTAGAAGACCTTCCTACTCTAGTCCAGCACCACGGTGGTGCAGTAGTTAGAGGGCAGTACTGCAGGCTACTTCTGCTGCCTGCAATTTGGCAGTTCGAATCTTGCAGATGTTTCATTACAGGTAACAGATAATCAGAGTTGGAAGGGACCTTGTAGGTCATCTAGTCCAGCGGTCGTGGCTCACTGGTGGTCCATGAGAAAATTTTGGTGGGCCGCAGAGCAATCTCACCCCCAGAGCACCCTCACAAAGCAATTAATCCAGGTTGCACAGAAACACAAGGCTGCGACGCCCACATGGCCCGCGGGGACCCTCGCCGCCCACTCACTCCTTACCCGACAAACTTGCCTGCTAAGTTGCTATTTTTCTTTTTTTCCGACCATCATCTGTTCTGCTGTGCCAGGAGATTTAGATTAGCTAGGAAGCAGGAAATGGTTGGATTTCTAGCTTTCTAGCTAGTCTTTAGATCTTCCGCTCAGCACAGCCGAACCTCTCTTAGGACGGAAGGTTTGCTTGCAAGCAAATTCAGTGCAGACTCACGGCAAGCAAATTTGAGAGACTGAGCTAGCCGATGGCAGATAGATAGATAGATCACTGAATGATTCCGTGAGCAACTCAATCTGCCTGCTTTGCCTGATTTTGGGGAAAAAGTTGCTCTTTTTTTATAAAAAAAAATCCAATATTTACATGCATGGTGTGTTGTGTGTTAATTTTGTGAGTTTGCTTGCAAGCAAATTTTATGTGACAGACTGAGCTAGCCAATGGCAGATAGATAGATCTCTGAATGAATCTGTGATTCTGTGAGCAACTCAATCTGCCTGCCTGCTTTGCCTGATTTTGGGTAAAAGTTGCTCTTTTTTTATAAAAAAAAATCAATATTTATATAAATATTTATAATATTTACATACAAGCCATGCCCAGCCAGTCACATGACCACCAAGCCACACCCACAAATTAGGCCATGCCCACAGAACCGGTTAGTGGTCCCTGGGATCTAAAATTATGAGTTTGGTGGTCCCTGAGGTCCAAAAGGTTGGCGACCCCTGATCTAGTCCAACCCACTGCCCAAGCAGGAGACCCTACACCATTTCTGACAGATGGGAATCCAGTGTATTCTTGAAAGTCTCAAGTGATGAAGCTCCCACAACTTCCGAAGGCTACTTCTGTTCCATTAGTTGATTGTTCTCACTGTCTGAAAATTCCTCCTTATTTCAGGTTGAATCTCTCCTTGTTCAGTTTCCATCCATGATTCCTTGTCTGGCCTTCAGGTGGTTTAGAAAATATCTTGACCCCTTCCTCCTCTCTGTGGCAGCCCCTCAAATATTGGAAGATGCTATCATGTCTCCCCTGGTCCTTCTCTTCCCTAGACTAGCCAGGCCCAGTTCCTCTAACCGTTCTTCATATGTTTTAGCCTCCAGTCCCCTAATCCTCCTGGTTGCTCTTCTCTGCACTCTTTCTAGAGCCTATGGCCCAGTGTTCTAGTCTGTCAAGATCCATCTGGATCTTGAGTCATGATCCATCTGGATCTTGAATCTCACCAGGCTCAGGGTCGACTCAGCCTTCCCTCCTTCCAAGGTGGGTAAAATGAGAACCCAGATTGTTGGGAGGTGGGTGGGGGAAGGCTGAGTAAGATCCTCCACTGACCTCGGTCTCGCTTGTGCACAACAAGGGCGAGAGCTTCACCAGCCATCCTCTACTACCCCCCACCCGCCTTGGTAAACCAGATGTGCATTGAATTCGCTTGCACAAAATTAATAAGCCGCAGTGACAAGGCTGGGCGAGTTGCATTTGTGGGAAATCTATGCAAAGTGGTTGTTGTGAAGGAGGAGAGGAACTCGAATAGACAGCCAGAAGAAGGAGAGGAAGGAAGCAGAAACGAGAAGTTGGACATGGTCCACACCTTGCTCAATCTTTCTACCGCAAATGTTTTGCCTTACGTCTGCCTCCCCAGAAAGAAAGAAAAAAACACAGATGCTAATTGATAAGGGACTTGTGATCGGTCTTACCCATAAGCCACATTGTGATGACCCAAAGGGGCGTGGCACAAAGGCAACACAGTCAGATAATCAACAGGAGTCCCTTTATTAGCTCCAACTTTGCACCCAATGTCTTGGTTACCTTCTGGCTGGAGAAAAACTCTCCCAGGAACCGCCTTTGGCTGCAGAGAATCAAGTCCAAAACGTGGTCAACACAAACTGTAACTATAAGTCCAATCAAGGTAAAGTGAGGTCATTAATCCGGCAGGGCAGGAGCAAGAATTCCAGACGTGAAAGGCACGGCAATAACTCAGCACGGTTAGGAGGATGCCAGGAACGCAAATAACCAAAGTCAGCACAAGACAAACTCACGTTTGTTCCCAGCAGCTGCCGCACTTAGCATGCATCTTTTTTAAACTCTCTTCCCAGCTGTGGCTCATGAAGGAAATCAGGGCCCTTTCCTTCCCCGTAAGCCATGCAACCCACATTGCTCCCTACTCTGTTCCTCCCTGTGTGCCCTAGGATGAAGAGGGGATGGGCCTGGGTCTTCTTCTGAATTCCCCTCTCCCTTGTTCTACCTCTCCCCTGCTCTGCCCAGCCAGACTTTGCCCTTCCCCAGTTTCCTCCACAGCCAACGGAGCCACACCTCTACTCCCTGTCAGCTGTTCGTCTTCACCCTCAGATTCAGACTCTGTCAGGGGCATGACACACATCTGCATAACCCATCATCTGTTCCCCTCCCTCTTCCTCCCTTCTCTTCAGAATTTAAATGTGAGAATGTGCAGAAATAAATAGGTTACCACTTGCAATTAAAGAGAAGGAACAAACTGAATATAATATGATATGGGAATCATTTTATCGATGGTTAGAGAAGAAATATGAAAGTTAGAAACAAAAGAAGACCAGTGAAATAGACAATATGTTAATAGAAGTTAATAAATCAAGATGAGGATTATTATGACAATTAGATATATTATGTATATTAGTAATAAGTTAGAGTAGAGAATTAATACTGATGTAAATGATTATGGTTGGAAACTTTGATTGTTGTTGCACAAGATATTTGTTCCCAGATGACACACTGTTTAAATGGAAGATGGATTGTTTGTCTTGTTTGTTTTAAATAAAATTAAAAAATTGATAAAAAAAAAAAGAATTTAAATGCTAGATTAGGATCTGTAGCCAGGCCTGATGTCTGATGAATGAGCTGAAGTTTGCAACAAGCCTGTGGCTTGGAATAAAACTGCTTATTTGGGAAAGGGAGCGCAGATCGTCTTCGACTTACAACCATTTACAAAAAATGACTTATGGCTATTTTTCACACTTAACGACCATTGCAGAATCTCCAAGGTCAAGTAATCAAAATTCAGGCACTTGGGAAATGGCATGTATGATGGTTGCGCTGTGCCGGAGTCTTGTGTTCACTGTGGGATGAAGGAGAAGAACATAGGTGAAGAAAGGAAGATATCCGTGGGTTTGGCGGATCCACTGATCCCCACTGATCCCCTGGAGAAAACAACTTGATAGGCAGGATTCTGCTTTCTGTTGGCCAAGAAAAATAGTGGCCTTGACAAGATACTCAATATTCCAGAAGATCATGTTTGTCCTTCCTCAAGGTCAATATTCCAGAAGACCTTGTTGGTTCTTTCAAGAAGGTTTATATTCCAGAAAACCATGTTTGTTCTCCCACAAGATCAATATTCCAGAAGATCACATTGGTTCTTTCAGAAAATCAATATTTCAGAAAACCGTTTCTTTTCCCACAAGATCAATATTCTAGAGAACCACGTTTGCCCTTACACGAGGTCAGCATTCCAGAAGATATTTGTGCTTCCATAATGTCAACCTTCCAGAAGACCAATTTCGTCTTCCCATGAGGTCAATCTTCCCGAAGATGACACTGATTCTTTCACAAGCTCAATCTTCCAGAAGATCATATTTGTTCTCCACAAGGTCTGCATTCCAAAAGACCACATTGGCTGTCCCACTAGGTCAACATTCATGCCTAAGGCCGGACTAGAACTCCCAGTCTCCTGGTGATTGGCCTAAACTCACCCAGCTGGCTTTCATGCCTAAGGCCGGACTAGAACTCCCAGTCTCCTGGTGATTGGCCTAAACTCACCCAGCTGGCTTTCATGCCTAAGGCCGGACTAGAACTCCCAGTCTCCTGGTGGTTGGTCTAAACTCACCCAGCTGCCTTTCAATGCCTAAGGCCGGACTAGAACTCCAAGTCTCCTGGTGATTGGCCTAGACTCACCCAGCTGCCTTTCATGCCTAAGGCCGGACTAGAATTCCCAGTCTCCTGGTGATTGGCCTAAACTCATCCAGCTGGCTTTCATGCCTAAGGCCGGACTAGAACTCCCAGTCTCCTGGTGATTGGCCTAGACTCACCCAGCTGCCTTTCAATGCCTAAGGCCGGACTAGAACTCCAAGTCTCCTGGTGATTGGCCTAGACTCACCCAGCTGGCTTTCATGCCTAAGGCGGACTAAATTCCCAGTCTCCTGGTGATTGGCCTAAAGTCACCCAGTTGGCTTTCATGCCTAAGGCCGGACTAGAACTCCCAGTCTCCTGGTGATTGGCCTAAAGTCACCCAGCTGCCTTTCATGCCTAAGGCCGGACTAGAACTCCCAGTCTCCTGGTGATTGGCCTAGACTCACCCAGCTGCCTTTCAATGCCTAAGGCCGGACTAGAACTCCAAGTCTCCTGGTGATTGGCCTAGACTCACCCAGCTGGCTTTCATGCCTAAGGCGGACTAGAACTCCCAGTCTCCTGGTGATTGGCCTAGACTCATCCAGCTGGCTTTCATGCCTAAGGCCGGACTAGAACTCCCAGTCTCCTGGTGATTGGCCCAAACTCACCCAGCTGCATTTCATGCCTAAGGCCGGACTAGAACTCCCAGTCTCCTGGTGATTGGCCTAAACTCACCCAGCTGCATTTCATGCCTAAGGCCGGACTAGAACTCCCAGTCTCCTGGTGATTGGCCTAGACTCATCCAGCTGGCTTTCATGCCTAAGGCCGGACTAGAACTCCCAGTCTCCTGGTGATTGGCCCAAACTCACCCAGCTGGCGCCTAAGGCCAGACTAGAACTCCCAGTCTCCTGGTGATTGGCCCAAACTCACCCAGCTGGCTTTCATGCCTAAGGCGGACTAGAACTCCCGGTCTCCTGGTGATTGGCCTAGACTCATCCAGCTGGCTTTCATGCCTAAGGCCGGACTAGAACTCCCAGTCTCCTGGTGATTGGCCCAAACTCACCCAGCTGCATTTCATGCCTAAGGCCGGACTAGAACTCCCAGTCTCCTGGTGATTGGCCTAAACTCACCCAGCTGCATTTCATGCCTAAGGCCGGACTAGAACTCCCAGTCTCCTGGTGATTGGCCTAGACTCATCCAGCTGGCTTTCATGCCTAAGGCCGGACTAGAACTCCCAGTCTCCTGGTGATTGGCCCAAACTCACCCAGCTGGCTTTCATGCCTAAGGCCAGACTAGAACTCCCAGTCTTCTGTTGATTGGCCTAAACTCACCCAGCTGGCTTTCATGCCTAAGGCTGGACTAGAACTCCCAGTCTCCTGGTGATTGGCCCAAACTCACCCAGCTGGCTTTCATGCCTAAGGCCGGACTAGAACTCCCAGTCTCCTGGTGATTGGCCCAAACTCACCCAGCTGGCTTTCATGCCTAAGGCCGGACTAGAACTCCCAGTCTTCTGTTGATTGGCCTAAACTCACCCAGCTGGCTTTCATGCCTAAGGCTGGACTAGAACTCCCAGTCTCCTGGTGATTGGCCTAAACTCACCTAGCTGGATTTCATGCCTAAGGCCAGACTAGAACTCCCAGTCTCCAGGTTTCTAACCTGACGCCTTAACCCAGGAGTCCCCAACCTGTGGGCTATGTCCCACTATCTGGGCTACAGCCCGTTTTGCAACAGGGCCACACCAACAGCAGGCGAGCGGGCACGCATGCAGCTCCATTTCCACGAATGGTAGACACTCGCACACACGTGCACAACTCCATTTTTGGCTCGCCTGGAACCTTCTTCTCACCATCCCCCTGGTCCGTCAACGCCAGAAATGTTGGGGACCATGGCCTTAACCCTTAAACCAAACCGGCTTTCTTCCCAATGAACAGGGTTTAGGGTTGTATCTTTTATGTTTATTCCTCAACACACACACACACACACACACACAATTTTATATCACAAGAGAGCCAAGGCACTCCAGCCATCCCTCTGTGCCCAGAACACATTCAAGAAATGAACTTTGCAAATCTTATGTCAGCTCCCTTCTGGAGTAGACCCCATAATACTTATAATACTTATAATTAATAATGCTTTTGGAGTATCATTCCATTATTTGAGAGGCTGCCCCAAAGAAGAAGGGGTCAAATTATTCTCCAATGCACCTGAGGGCAGGACAAGAAATAATGGTTGGAAACTAATCAAGGAGAGAAGCAACTTGGAATTCAGGAGAAACTTCCTAACAGTGAGGACAATTAACCAGTGGAACTGCTTGCCACCAGAAGTTGTGGGCGCTCCATCACCAGAGGCCTTTAAGAAGAGATTAGACAGCCGTTGGCCTGAAATGGTATAGGGCAGAGGTCTCCATACTTGGCAACTTTAAGATTTGTGGACTTCAACTCCCAGAATTCTATAATTCTGGGAATTGAAAGTCCACAAGTCTTAAAGTTGCCAAGTTTGGGGTCCTCTGGTATAGGGTCTGCTGCTTGAGCAGGGGGCTGGACTAGAAGACCTCCAAGGTTCCTCCCAGCTCTATTCTGATTCTGATCAAGGAGAGAAGCAACCTGGAATGAAAGAGAAACTTCCTGACAGGGAGGACAATTAACCGGTGGAACAGCTCGCCACCAGAAAGTTGTGGGTGCTCCAAGTTGTGGAGGTTTTTAAGAAGGAATTGGACAGTCACTTGTCTGAAATGGTATAGGATCTCCTTCTTTAGCAGGGGGCTGGACTAGATGACCTTTAAGGTCCCTTCCAGCTGCATTCCGATTGATTGATTGTATATTGTTTACTTCTGCACGAGCCTGTGCAAAGCCACCTGCCCATGGGGCATTTCAGGACACTTGTTTCAGATTCAAATGTCCTTTTCCTGTCCATTCGGCAGAAAACTCTCTGTGTGTGTTGCGTGGTTTTGCCTGCTAAGTGACTCATGGTGTTTTGTTATTTGGCAGACGTTGACGTTCCAGCTTTGCATTTGAGAAAGGAAGAGGAGAAGAGAAAAGGGAAGGGACCAAAGGATGTCTGGACCGGCCATCCACCTCCAACACATCCGTTGCTTAGTCCATCCAAATCACTCAAAATAGAAGATAGATTGGTCTCCATCCTAGCCATGGACATGCCTCTAGACCAAGGGTCTCCAAACTTGGCAAGTTTAAGACTTGTGGACTTCAGCTCCCAGAATTCCCCAATCAGCTCAGAATTCTGAGAAATGAAGTCCACACATGCTGTGAATTCTAGAAAACGGAAGTCCACAGATCTTCAAGGGGCCCTAGATCCCCGTCTCTGGTTTAGACCCACAAAGGAGACAGTTTAGTACAGGGGTTGCCAACCTTTTGGGCCTTAGGGACCACAAAATTCATAATTCTAAGTCCCTCTTGGAGCATAGACCCTGGGAAAATCCCTAAAAAAAGTCTGCAGGAAAATCCCCCACTTCATTTTCCAACAGAGAGAGAGAGAGAGAAAGACAAAGAGAGAGAGAGAGAGAGAGAGAGAGAGAGAGAGAGAGAGAGAGAGAGAGAGAGAGAGAGAGAGAGAGAGACAGAACACAGAGAGAGAGAGAGAGACAAAGAGAGAGAGAGAGAGACAGACAGACAGACAGACAGAGAGTCAGAGAGAAGAGAGAGACTTTTGGCTTCATGCAAGGAAAGCAGCAGAAGCAGCAGAAGTCTTTTTTCTCTCCCCAAACTCCGCCAGAAATGAGTCTTTGCCAGTTCAGCCTCTTGGAGCAGGAGGCCTTGCAGGGTCCCAAAGACCCATTTCTGGTGGAGTTTGGGGGAGAGAAAGAAAGACTTTGGCTGCTTTCCTTGCGTGCAGCCAAAAGCAGAAGCGGAAAGAAGCAGCCCGGTGGCCAGGTGAGGCATGTGGGGTGAGTGGGGCAAGTTCCCCCCTTCCGCCCTTTCCCCCCTCCCCTCACTACCTCGTGTTGTGCGCAATGCAAGCGACACAAGCCTTGTGTTCCCACGGGCCATGTGGGCAGCGCAGCCTTGTGTTCCTGCGCAGCCTGGATTAATTGCTTTTGGGGGGAACATTTCTCTGCAGATCGCCAAAATTTTCTCGCGGACCACCAGTGCTCCCCAGCCCACTGGTTGGCGACCACTGGTTTAGTACATTCTCCCATCCCAGGTCTGAAACAGTTGGTGAGAATCTAGGGCAGTGTTTCCTCAAACGTGCAACTTTAAGACTGTGTTGGCTGGGGACTTCAACTCCCAGAATTCCCCAGCCAGAGCAACCGGTTGGTGCGACAACCAAAGAGCTACCAATTCAGACAAACAAGCTAACAGTAAACCACGGCCTAGTCGAAGAACCCACCACGAACAGTCTCAACAACACTGACAGGGCAAATCAGTAGTACTGTATATAAACAGAGAGCAAACCCCTCCCTCCCTTCTAGCCCTGATGATGTTACCTAGTTGGGTCATGAAACGCTTGCAAGAAAAACAACCAAGCTCAGTTATGAAGGGAAGGAGGGAGGAGGGGAAGGAAGGAGTGGGAGGCAGCAAGGCAGGGAAAGAACAAAGGAAGGAAGGAAGGAAGGAAGGAAGGAAGGAAGGAAGGAAGGAAGGAAGGAAGGAAGGAAGGAAGGAAGGAAGGAAGGAAGGAAGGAAAAAGAAAGTTGATTAATGTGGAGGAAGGAAGGTTAATTTGGAGGGAAGGGAAGGAAATTTCATGTTGAAGAAGGAAGGAAGGAAGGAAGGAAGGAAGGAAGGAAGGAAGGAAGGAAGGAAGGAAGGAAGGAAGGAAGGAAGGAAGGAAGGAAGGAAAGTAGGTAGATTAACACTGAGGAAAGAAGGTTAATTTGGAGGGGAAGGAAGGAAAGAAGGAAAGAAAGAAAGAAAGAAAGAAAGAAAGAAAGAAAGAAAGAAAGAAAGAAAGAAAGAAAGAAAGAAAGAAAGAAAGAAAGAAAGAAAGAAAATTGATTAACGTGGAGGAAAAAAGGTAAATGTGGAGGGGAGGGAAGGAAATTTCATGTTGAGGAAGGAAGGAAGGAAGGAAGGAAGGAAGGAAGGAAGGAAGGAAGGAAGGAAGGAAGGAAGGTAGGTAGGTAGAATTAACACTGAAAGGAAAGAAGGTTAAGAAAGAGGAAAGGAAGGAAAGAAAGAAGGAAACAAAGAAAGAAAGAAAGAAAGAGAAAGAAAGAAAGAAAGAAAGAAAGAAAGAAAGAAAGAAAGAAAGAAAGAAAGAAAGAAAGAAAGAAAGAAAGAAAATTGATTAACGTGGAGGAAAAAAGGTAAATGTGGAGGGAGGGAAGGAAATTTCATGTTGAGGAAGGAAGGAAGGAAGGAAGGAAGGAAGGAAGGAAGGAAGGAAGGAAGGAAGGAAGGAAGGAAGGGCTACAAGCCAAGTCCCGTTTGCACAACTCAACCCCCTGCTCAATCAACACAACACCAGAGGAGCAGGCCTGGCCACAGAGCCTGGCTGGTTCCATCAAACCTCCCCTTCAATCTTGCGCAAGGGAGCAGCCCGTCCTCACACCCAGCGCAGAGTCACATGCAGGTGGTGTGTGAGTGAATCAGCCTTGCAGAAAAGGAGAGGCGAGGAGGAAGGAACGAAGAGAACCGCACGAACGCAGGCAGGGGATGTGTTTCGCCTACAGAAAAGGCCAGGCTGCAGACATTCCCTTGAGAGCCCTTCCTAGTAGGAAGGCAGGCAGGCAGGCAGGCACCGGAAGGGTGTGTGTGTGTGTGTGTGTGTGTGTGTGTGTGTGTGTGTGTGTGTGTGTGTGTGTGTGTGTGTGTGTGTGTGTGTGTGTGTTCGCAGAGCTCAACATCCTTAGCTATAAATTCATGGCTGGTATCACACTTTCTCTCTCCTTTCTCTCTCTCTCTGTCTTTTTCTCTCCCGCTTTTCTCTCTCTCTCTTTCTCTCCCTGTTTCTCTTTTTCTCTCTCTTTCTGTCTTCTCTTTCCTTGTTTCTTTTCTCTGTCTCTTTCCCTCTCCTTCTTTCTCTCCCTTTCTTTCTTTTCCTCCTTTCTCTCCCTCTGCCTTTCTTTCTCACTTTCTCTGTCTTTCTCTGTCTCTTTCTCTCTCTCTATGTCCTCTCTTGTTTCTCTCCCTTTCTTTTTCTCTCCTCTCTTTCTCTCCCTGTCTCTCTTACTCTTTCTTTCTCTATCTCTCTTTCTGTCTTCTCTTTCCTTGTTTCTTTCTCTGTCTCTTTCCCTCTCCTTCTTTCTCTCCCTTTCTTTCTTTCCCCCTCCTTTCTCTCCCTCCCTCTCCCTCTTTCTTTCCTCTTCTTTCTCTGTCTTTTTATCTTTCTCTCCGTCTCTCTCTCTCTCTCTGTCTCTCTCTTCTCTCTCTTTCTTTTTCTCTCCCTCTTTGTTCTCTCTCTCTTTTTCTCTCTGTCTCTCTTTCTCTGTCTCCCACTCTCTTTCTTTCTCGTGCTCTCTTGTTCTCTCTCTCTCTCTCTCTCTGCAGCCCACAGCTGCTGCAATGCCGTTTCCCTCGCACACTTGCTCCAGGGAGAACAACACAGAACGTCACAAATACACAAAGCTTTTCAGAGCCCCCCCCACCGCCCTCTTCTGAGGCCTGCTGGCCATCACGCTCGCACACACTGTGACTGGCACCGCAACCTTGTGCAATCAGGTGATCCGACGTGCATCTCAAACAGCTGCATCCCTCCCAGGTCAGCTCAGGTCCACCGGACTGCGTTTCTGGCACTTGTTTACCTTGGTCCCTTTCAGGTGAGTCCTCG
Source organism: Notechis scutatus (assembly GCF_049901735.1). Classification (NCBI taxonomy): domain Eukaryota; kingdom Metazoa; phylum Chordata; class Lepidosauria; order Squamata; family Elapidae; genus Notechis; species Notechis scutatus. The sequence goes on along the minus strand of NC_142011.1, from coordinate 5,117,001 downwards.
ACTTAGGGCCACCCTTGAGTCCCCCCACATTTCCACTGCTAAAGCGGGACGGTTGCTAAAGGGAGTTTTCCTCCACTTTACGACCTTTCTTGGCCGCCGTTGTGAAGCGAATCGCCGCGGGTGTTCAGTTAGGAAGCCCTCAACTTACGACGACCGCCATTCATCCTCTTTGAACGACCCCATCATCCCTTGCGGATTATGAGTTTTGTTCAGCCAGCCTCACCATCAGGAGGCTGTTGAGTTTTTGATCCTAGATAGAGCCAGATATTTCTCTCTCTTTCCGGACACAGTGAGAATATATCTGGCTGAACAAAACTCCGCCCTGGCGAAAGGAAAGGCATTCAGCCAGTAAAGCCAGCTCCATTCAGTGGCCCAGACTCCACCCCGCAAGGGATGATGGGGTCGTTAAAAGAGGATGAATGGCGGTCGTCGTACGTTTGAGGACTTCCTGCATTTGGCTCCAGGAAGTCAGCTTCAGACAGCTTCATTCCACTGCTTGGAGCAACCTCGAAAGGAACACAGCAGCCAGCTGCGTTTCACTTTTCCCATTAATCTGTCATCGCAATAGACGGCTAAAGCAGCAATAAGCAATTTATCTCAGGCTGGGAAAGGAAGGGCTCTTAGAGAGGAAAGTTCCCTGCCTTGAACTGGCTGCAAAAAAAATAATGCATTATTTCTTTCTCGTTCTTGCCCAACACAATTTGGGGGAGGAGGCAGAGGGGGAAAACATGGAAGGATCCAACTTTAAGACTTCTTCTTTGGGCTTCTCTTTTTTTGCCAAATGTCTGAAAAGCAGCCACGGCGTGGATTTTATCCAAAGCCCCAGATCTAATTTTATTTTTATTTTTATTTATTCGTCAAGCGATCATAAGATAACAGATATAAGTATAGGGGCAGAACGTAGTTATGAATACATGAAATGGATACATAAAAGAAAAATAAAACAAAAATAAATAAATAAAAGAAACAAAAGAAACAACCGGACAGGGACGGGAGGCACGTTGGTGCACTTATGCACGCCCCCCCTACAGACCTCTTAGGAAAGGGGTGAGGTCAATTTACACCTGCACTTGCCCAATTCTCAAGACCCAAAGGTGCTTTTTCAAAAGGCAGCCAGACATTCAGGAGGCAACTATTAATACAGAATAGGAATAGGAATATATAGTAGAATGGAATGGGATAGAATAGAATAGAAAATATGGAATGGAATGGAATGGAATAAAATAATATAGTATGGAATGGAATGGAATAGAATAGAATAGGAATATAGGATAGGATAGAATAGAATAGGAATATAGGATAGGATAGGAATATAGAATAGGATAGGATAGGGTAGGATAGAATAGGAATATAGAATAGGATAGAATAGAATAGAATAGGAATATAGAATAGGATAGAATAGAATAGGAATATAAAATAGAATAGGAATATAGAATAGAATAGAATAGAATAGAATAGAATAGAATAGGATAGAATAGAATAGGAATAGGAATATAGGATAGGAATATAGAATAGAATAGAATAGAATAGAATAGAATAGAAATATAGGAATAGGATAGAATATAGAATAGATAGGATAGAATAGAATAGAATAGGAATATAAAATAGAATAGGAAAATAGAATAGAATCAAATCAAATAGAATAGAATAGAATAAACTGGAAGGGACCTTGGAGGTCTTCTAGTCCAACCCCCTGCTCAAGCAGGAGTATCTATACCATTTCAGACAAGTGTCCAGTCTCTTCTTGAAATCCTCCAGTGATGGAATCACCCCCAACTTCTGGAGGCAAGCAGTTCCACTGGCTAATTGTTCTCCCTGTCAGGAAACGTCTCCTTAGTTCTAAGTTGCTTCTTTCCCTGATTAGTTTCCATCCATTGTTTTCTTTTCTTGCCTTCAGCTGCTTTGGGAAATAAACGGACCCCCTCTTCTTTGGGGCAGCTCCTCAAATACTGGGATGCAACCATCATGTCCCCCCCAAGTCCTTCTTTTCTTCACCTAAATCCTGCAACTTTTTCTCCGTACGTTTTAGCCTCCAGGAGGCCTTTTAATCGTCTTAGTTGCTCTCCTCTGCACTTTTTCCAAAACCTCAACATCCTTTTTTTTGTAATGAGGTGATCAAAACTGGATGCAGGATTCCAGGTGTGGCCTCACTAAGGCTTTATAAAGCGGGACTAATACTTCACCTGATTTTGATTCGATGCCTTTGTTTATACTAGTCCAGCTGGTCTCTTGAAAAAAGCACCTTTGGGGACAACCACGATCCGGATGACTGAGAATCTCCACCGAGCCACAGAGCAATAAAAGACTTTATGGAAGTTTTTCATCAGCTGTGAGGATTTAGCGATGCCCTTTGGGGTGAATGAGGCAGGAGCGTGAACGGATTTCCAGAACAACATCGCAGACTACAAAACCCATTTGCCGCTTCCGTCTGAGAGGCAAACAAGACAGACTCTCGTCCCCTACAGCCTGCGCCCGGGTTCAACACGGAAAGGAAGGGACACAACAGAGAGAAACATCCTGCAGAATGCACAGCTCCAACTTCTCAACGAAAGGAGGAGACGGATTAATTTCACAACTGAGGTTTCGAAAGAGAGAGAGAGAGGGACCAGAACGCAAACGCCAAGAGCTGAAATCTACCAACAGAAGTATTTAACAGATAATCAGAGTTGGAAGGGACCTTGTAGGTCATCTAGTCCAACCCTCCCCCCAAGCAGGAGACCCTACATCATTTCTGACAGATGGCAGTCCAGTCTCTTCTTGAAGGTCTCAAGTGATGACGCTCCCACAACTTCAGAAGGCAACTTCTGTTCCATGGGATGAATGTTCTCACTGTCAGAAAGTTTCTCCTTATTTCTAAGTTGAATCTCTCCGTGATCAGTTTCCATCCATTATTTTTCTCTGCCCTGGAAAATAGCTTGACCCCCTCCTCAAATATTGGCAGACTGCTCTCCTGTCTCCCCTGGTCCTTCTCTTCCCTAGACTAGCCAGGCCCAGTTCCTGCAACCGTTCATTGTATGTTTTAGCCTCCAGTCCCCTCATCATCCTGGTTGCTCTTCTCTGCCCTCTTTCTAGAGCCTCAACCTCTTTTGTATAGTGTAGTGACCAAAACTGGATGCAGTACTCTAGGTGTGGAACCTTCCCCTGAATGTGATTGTGGTGTTCTCCAGGAGACACCGGTTCATATAGGCCCTCGACTTACGACCACAACAGAGCCCAAGATTTATGTCGAAGTTAAACGACATCAGCAAAAATAAGGATTGTTTTTCACACTCCAGGACCATTATACAGCATTCCCCCCTAGGGTCATGTGATCAAAATCTAGGTGCTTGGCCACTGACTCACACTTATGACGGTTGCTCAAATATTGGAAGACCGCTACCATGTCTCCCCTGGTCCTTCTCTTCCCTAGACTAGCCAAGCCCAGTTCCTGCAACCGTTCGTTGTATATTTTAGTCTCCAGTCCCCTAATCATCTTTATTGCTCTTCTCTATACTTTTTCAAGAGTCTCAACCTCTTTTTTACATTTCTTCTTTGGGGCAGTCCCTCAGATATTGGAATGTTGGTATCATGTCACCCCATCCTTCTTTTCCTTTCCTTCTTTTCCATCCATGGTTTGCTCAGATGTCTTTCTTTCTTTCTTTCTTTCTTTCTTTCTTTCTTTCTTTCTTTCTTTCTTTCTTTCTTTCTTTCTTTCTTTCTTTCTTTCTTTCTTTCTTTCTTTCTTTCTTTCTTTCTTTCTTTCTTTCTTTCTTTCTTTCTTTTCTATCTTTCTTTCACTTGGGAAAATAGCTTGACCCCTTCCTCCTCTCTGTGGCAGTCCTTCAAATATTGGAAGGCTGCTCTCCTGTCTCCCCTGGTCCTTCTCTTCCCTAGACTAGCCAGGCCCAGTTCCTGCAACCATTTGTTGTATGTTTTAGCCTCCAGTCCCCTAATCATCCTGGTTGCTCTTCTCTGCACTCTTTCTAGAGTCTCAACCTCTTTTTTTTATAGATGGAACAGGTGTTGGAACAGGTCACAGGATTGATAAAGAAGGAACAACAAACACAACACAACTAGAGCAAAGAATGAGTGGGAGGAAAGGCAACCTTTCTACCCTACAGCTGCCTTGAACAGTGCCAGAAAGTCCAGTGGCCTCCTGAAAAAGCACCTTTGGGATAACCGTGACCTGGATGACTGAGAATCACTACAGACTCCATTCTCAAAACATAGCCATGCACCTGAGTTTATTTGGGGAAGCGGTCATGTGACTCTAAGGCAAAAACCCAGAACAGAAATGGCTTAAGTCAGGAAGCCATTCAGCTCATAACCCCCTCGGTTTCTTAAACCATCTGTATACAACAACAACACCACGCAACGAAGGGCTTTGTAGTCTCTAGATCAGGGATATCCAATCCTAGCAACTTTTAAGACTGGTGGACTTCAACTCCCAGAATTCTAGGACTTCAACTCCCAGAATTCTAGGAATTCTGGGAGTTGAAGTCCACCAGTCTTAAAGCGGCCAAGGTTGGAGACCCCCTGCGTTAGATTTCCTGTTCCAAAGTCAGTGAAGAAGACAAAGTGACAAAAGGGGATCATGTGACACCCCTCCCCCCAGACACTGCGACCGTTGTAATGACGAGGCAGTCGAGTTGTTTGATCATGAACAACTGAATCATGATGATCTTTATTGGAGTCTAGTCTTGCATTTATACACATTTTTAGTTATCCTCCATCACTGGTTAACTTTGGTTACTGCTTAACTTTGGTTACTGTTTAGCACAGTAATCCATACAATTAATTATCTCTAGTTAAAGTCTAACATATGTTGACTTCCTCATTCTAATCCTCCTTTAGATTAGTGACTTTGTTTGCCTGAGTTGTATTTGCTTGGAAACATTCTTTATCTGAGGTTTGCCATCCGAGATTGGAACATTCCTGCAATTACAACTCTACAGACCGTCATGGGAGTCAGTGGCCAAGCATCCAGGTTTTGATCACATGATTCCTGGCGGGGATGCTGTATAATGGTCCTAGAGTGTGAAAAATAATCCACTATGTCATTTAACTTCATCGTAAATTTTGGGCTCCGTTGTGGTCGTAAGTCGAGGACATATGTGTCTCGTGGGGAACACCACAATCACAATCAGGGGAAGAGTCCTGCATCCAGTTTTGGCCACCACACTATAAAAAAAGATGCTGAGACTCTGGAAAGAGGGCAGAGAAGAGCAACCAGGATGATTAGGGGACTGGAGGCTAAAATATATGAAGAATGGTTGCAGGAACTGGGCCTGGCTAGTCTAGTGAAAAGAAGGACCAGGGGAGACAGGATAGCAATCTTCCAATATTTGAGGGGCTGCCAGAGAGAGGAGGAAGGGGGTCAAGCTATTCTCCAAAGCGCCCGAAGCCCAGACAAGGAACAATGGATGGAAACTGAACAAGGAGAGATTTAACTTGGAAATAAGGAGAAACTTTCTGACAGTGAGAACAATCAACCCATGGAACAGCTTGCCCTTGGAATTTGTGGGAGCACCATCACTTGAGACTTTCAAGAAGAGACTGGACTGCCATTGGTCAGAAATGGTGTAGGGTCTCCTGCTTGGGCAGGGGGTTGGACTAGATGATCTACAAGGTCCCTTTCAACTCTGTTAATCTGTAATCCCACCTCCATCGTACATGTATCATACGATGATGATACACATTACTACTGCACGTCCTCAGCCCTTCTACTCCATGCATTTAATGCCAGATGCTAAACAATGGGGTTAGACTAGATGACCTACAAGGTCACTTCCAACTCTGTTATTCTGTGTCTGTCTGTCTGTCTGTCTGTCTGTCTGTCTGTCTATCTACAGTATCTATGTATCATCTATCTGTCTGTCTATCTTCTATGAAGAACAGTTACAGGAATTGGGCCTGGCTAGTCTAGGGAAGAGAAGGGGAGACAGGAGAGCACCTTCCAATATTTGAGGGGCTGCCCCAGAGAGGAGGAAGGGGGTCAAGCTATTTTCCAAAGGACCCAAAGGCCAAACAAGGAACAATGGATGGAAACTGACCAAGGAGAGATTCAACCTGGAAATAAGTAGGAACTTTCTGACAGTGAGAACAATCAACCCATGGAACAGAAGTTGCCTTCGGAAGTTGTGGGAGCTTCATCCCTGGAAGCTTTCAAGAAGAGATTGGATTGTCAGAAATGGTGTTGGGCAGGGGATTGGACTAGATGACCTACAAGGTCCCTTCCAACCAGTGGTGGGATTCAATTTTTTTTTACTCCCGGTTCTATAGGCGTGGCTTGGTGGGCACTGCAAGGGAAGGATACCGTAAAATCTCCAGTCAGAGGTGGGATTTGGCCGGTTCTCCAAACTACTCAAAGTTTCCACTACCGGTTCTCCAGAACTGGTCAGAACCTGCTGAATGCCACCACCTCTGCTTCCAACTCTGTTCATCTGTCATCCCACCTCCATCGTACTTGTATCATCCTACTGCAGGTCCTCAGCTGTTCTCTCCGTGCATTTCATGCCAGATGCTAAACAATGACAGCTGACCCACAACGGCAATAAGCATGTCAATAGTCCTTCCTCACCCCCTCAACCCAAGTTCTCCTATTGGGTGGGTGGGGTGTCGGCACAGGAGGCATTCATTCTCAAGAACGATGGGCAGAATACAAAGGGGGCAGTCAAACGTGGTTGATTTTGCGTCTCTTGCAAGTCACTGGATTTTTTTTTTCCACCAGGCCTTGAAAAATACACAACCAGCCTTTTCTTTCTCCTATGAAGATCACTCTGGAGGAGAAGCAACCAGCCAAGTTCAGCCCTCAACCTTACAAAGCTTTTGGTCAACAACATCTTCCCAAACCCACAAGGAAAACGTGCCTTGCTTTTTTTAAACACACACACACACACACACACCTAATTTTTACAGTGCTAATAGGGTTTGTGATGTGTGAGTCATGGCTTGTACGCCCACCTACCCCTTCCGTCCAGCACAGTAGGAAAGCCACAGTAAAAATCTCTCCTAGGCCTGCCTGCCTTCCTTCCTTCCTTCCTTTCCTTCTTTCATTCCTTCCTGCCCTTCTTTCCTTTCCTTCTTTCTTTCTCTTTCTTTTTTTCCTCTTCCTTCTTTCTTTCTTTCTTTCTTTTTTGTTCCTTCCTTCCTTCCTTCTTTCTTACCTTCCTTCTTTCTTACCTTCCTTTCTTTTTCTCTTTCTTCCTTTCCTTCCTTCCCTTCTTTTATTTCCTTCCTTTTTTCTTTCTCTTTCTTTTTCTTCCTCTTTTCTTTCTTTCTTCCTCTTTTCTTTCTTTCTTTCTTTCTTTCTTTCTTTCTTTCTTTCTTTCTTTCTTTCTTTCTTTCTTTCTTTCTTTCTTTCTCACTTTTTTCTTCTTTCCTCCCTCCCTTCCATCTTTCCTCCCTTCCTTTCTTTTCTTCTTTCTTTCACTTATTATTTTGTAATAGAGGAAGCTGCAATGGTCACAAGTGTGAAAAATGGACGTCAGTCATGCTTTTTCAGTGTAACTAAGTGAATGGTTGTAAAGTCGAGGAATACCTGTACAGGAAATCCTCAACTGACAACAGTCCGTTTGATGGCCATTTGAAGTTACGACGGCACTGAAAAAAATTTACTTAGGACCATTTTTCACACTTACGACCGTTTCAGCATCCCCACAGTCACGTGATTTATATTCGGATCCTTGACGACTGACTCATCCTTGTGACAGTTTGCAGTGTTCCCAGGGTCACGCAATCCCCTTTTGCGACCTTCTGACAGGGAAGCCAGATTCACTTAATGACCGTGTTACTCATTTAAACGACTGCAGTGATTCGCTTAATGACCATGGCAAGAAAGGTTGTAAAAGGGGGGGGGAACTCACCGAACAAATTTCTCCCTTAGCAACTTAAATTCTGGCCTCCATTTTGGTCGTACGTTGAGGACCAGTGGTAAATCTTCCTTGTTTTATAATCAAGCTTATAAAACCTGTTCCTTGATGAAGAAGCTTTTTGTTTTAAAAGCAAGGTTTATACCAAGGATGGGTCTAATGTGTGGCACCTTTAAGGCCTGTGGACTTCAACTCCCAGAACTCCCCAGCCAATTAAAAAGTCAATGAGTTAACAAGATAACAAAGTTGGAAGGGTCCTTAGAGGTCCTCTAGGCCAACCCCCTCCTACCTTTGCACACGAAGGAAACCTTACACCAGGGGTGTCCCAACCTTGGCCACTTTTAAGACTTGTGGCCAAGATTTTAAGACCCACACCCTTATTCCCAGAATTCCCAGCATGCGTGGCCTTCATTACCCAGAATTCTGGGCTGGCTGGGGAATCCTGGGTGTTGAAGTCCACAGGTCTTAAAAGTGGCCAAGGTTGGACACCCCTGGTATAAAATCTCCTTCTTGAGCAGGTGGGTTGGACTACTGGACCTGTAAAGTCCCTTCCAACTTTGTTATCCTAATAATTCATTGGCTTTTTAAAAAAAAAATTTAATAAATTTTTATGCTTTAAAAACCAAAAATACAAAACTCTCATTTCCATTAACAGTACTTGTGTCATTGTATATACATGTTTCTCGTTTTTGTGACTATACATCATTTTTATCCTTATTCTCCACCCATTCATACCACCTCTCCCATATCGCGTAATATATATATATATATATATATATATATATATATATATATATATATATATATATATATATATATATATATATATATATTGAATTAAAGCTTCATCTGGTGGTATTTTACCACTCTTCCAACTTTGTGCAAAAGTAATTCTTGCTGCCGTTCAGATGTCTCTTTTATCTGTGCTCAAATTCCCCTTTAATCATACCTAATAGGAATGTTTCTGATTCCCGTTTCAATCTATGGTTTGCCATCTCCAAAAGCCATCTCTGTACCTTCTTCCAATACCCCCTGGTATCAAGCCTCCTCCTTGAGCAGGAGGGGTTGGGATAGAGGACCTCTAAGTTCCCTTCCAACTTTGTTATCCTGTTCATTCATTGGCTTTTTCACTGGCTGGGAGTTGAAGTCCACAGGTCTTAAAAGTGGGCAAAGTTGGACGTCCCTCCTTTATACCTTCTTCTCCCCCACTCCTTCTCACACAAAGGCCAGCCCCTCAGCCCCTCCCCGTACGCCTCTCCCCCAGACCCAATACATTTCATTCAGAAAAAATTCTGAAAGGACCCTCCTTTTATTTTGCACACCCAAAGCAGTCGCACCCTCTCCCACCCCTGGGAACGTCCCCTCTCCTCCGTGCCCCCAATTTTTTTTTTTTGACTTCCTGGTCCCCCAGCCGGAAGAAAAGTGGCACGAGGCCCAGTGAAACTTTCCAAGCCAGAAACTAAAATGTAGCCTTTTATATATATAGAGAGAGAGATCAACACATTTTTCATGGGGTTTTTTGGTCTTTTGGTTGATTATTTTTAAGGCGAGAGGGCAGGAGCCTCAGAATCGAACACCAAGCCACCATAAATCAATATTAATCAATCAATCAATCAATAACAAAGGTCTTCGGGTTGAATAAATCAATAAATAATAAATGTGTTTGGATTGATATTTTTTCTTAAGACAGAGAGGAAGAGAAGAGGGCAAGAGTCCCAGAGTCCAATGCCAAGCCACTGTAAATCAATCAATCAATTAATCAATCACAAAGGTCTTCAGGTTGAGTAAATCAATAAATAATAAATGTGTTTGGATTGATTTTTTTTTCTTAAGGCAGAAAGGGAAAAGAATAGAGCAGGAGCCCCAGAGTCCAACATCAGACCACCATAAATCAATCAATCAATCAATCAATCACAAAGGTCTTCAGATTGAGTAAATCAATAAATCAATAAATAATAAATGTGTTTGGATTGATTTTTTTTTCTTAAGGCAGAGAGGAAGAGAATACAGCAGGAGCCCCAGAGTCCAACATCAGACCACCATAAATCAATCAATCAATCAATGAATCAATCAATCACAAAGGTCTTCAGATTGAGTAAATCAATAAATCAATAAAGGTCTTCGGATCAAATTTTTTTTTCTCTTAAAGCCGAGAGGAAAAGAATAGGGCAGGAAGTCCCGGAGTCCAATACCGAGCCACAGTAAATCAATCTATCAATCAACCAACCAATCAATCAATCCAAACAGTCTTCGGGTTGAATAAATAAACAAATAAACAATGGTCTTTCTCTTGTTGTTTTCTTAAGGCAGAGAGGAAGAGAAGAGGGCAGGAGGTCCCATAGTCCAACATCAGGCTCCATAGTTAATCCATCCATCTATCCTAACAGGTCTTTTGAGTTGAACGAATGAATAAAGAAGTAAATAAAGGTCTTGGACTTGATTCTTTTTAAAGGCTGGGAGAAGGAAGGGAAAAGAAAGCAGGAGACCGGGCAAATAAATAAATAAGTAAATAAAATAAATAAACACATGCAAACATGGACACACTGTAAACGTGGCGCTCGCCTGCCCAAAAAACCAAAAACCAAAACAAAACCCAACAACAACAAATCACACCACTCGAAATGTCAAAACTCCCGCAAAAACAGCGCAAAAAAAAACCCCCCACGACCACTTGGTTTTTTATTTTTTTGTTTTTCTGTTTTGTTTACCTGCCCAGCTGGAAAGCAGCAAAGGCGCCAGGAGAGAGACCCAAAGACCCTGGGAAACCCCACCGGCCGTTTCCATCATCCTTTTTTCTTTCTTTCTTTCTTTTTTGGACGCTGCCCGGAGTGGAGGAAGAAGATGAAGGACGGCAAGCGACGACGAAGAAGAAAAAAAGAAGGGAGAAAAAAATAGAAATTTAAGAAGTGGAGGAGGGAGGAGGGAGGGAGGGAGGACGAGCTGGAGGGGGGACGCTCTTAAGGTGAGGGAGGGGGCAGGAAGGCAGCCAGCCAGCCTCCGTTTCCAAAATGGGGGTGGGTGGGTTTGCCAGTCCCAGTTCCGTGCCTACCAGCATCCGAGGAAGGAAGTGGGGGGGGAGAGGGGGAGGACCAGCCCCAGATCTCCCTCCCTCTCTCCCCCTTCCTCCCTGCAAGCAAACAAACCCAGGACAAACAGAGAGAGAGACAGACAGACAGACAGAGAGAATGAGAGAGAGAGAAAGAGAGACAGACAGAGAGAACGAAAGAGAGAGAGAGAGAGAAAGAGAGACATACAGAGAGAACGAGAGAGAGAGAGAGAGAGAGAGAGAGAGAGAGAGAGAGAGAGAGAGAGAGAAATCTGCAAGCAAACAAACCCGGATCATCATCTATCTATCTATCTATCTATCTATCTATCTATCTATCTATCTATCTATCTATCTATCTATCTATCTATCTATCTATCTGCAAGCAAACAAACAAACCCACAAGAAAGATAGAAATAGAGACAGAGAGGGAGGAAGGAAGGAAGGAAGGAAGGAAGGAAGGAAGGAAGGAAGGAATGGGAATATTTGGGGGGGGGTCTCTGGCGCCCTCTGACCTGCGTTTGTTTGCTTGCAGACGTTTCGGCGGATTAGACGCGCGCTGCTCTTGTTCCCCAGTTTGGGTCCCGAAACGTCTGCACAAGCAAACAAGCCAGCTTGGAGAGCTCCGAAAAGACCACCACCCCCTTCACCTCCCTCAGTCCAAGTCCAGTGACTGGGAAGAATAGAACTTGCGACCGGTACCCCCAAAACTCCCCGGCGTTTCTCCTCCTCCGGACACGTCCGAAGGTGGCCGGACTGGGGTTTAGTAGGTGAAAGGGGTTTCAATCCGGAGTAGTTCATAAATCCGGGCTAAAGTCACGGTGAGGGGTTGGGGTGGGGGGGCGTGCGGGTGGGAGAGGCAAAGGAAGGGTCTCTCTGGAAGTCTGAAGACACCCCCCCTCCCTACTTCTCAAAAGAGATAGGGAGGCACGTCCGCGCGCCTTCCAACCTCCCTCCCCCACGCTTCCCCGAGACCCCCAACCCACCCACTCATTCCCCCACTCACCGGGCTGAGGGGGGCGGCGGGAGAAGGCGACCCCGTTGGCTTCTTGGTCCGGGGATCCGAGCCGGCCGACCCCGATCCCAGCCCGGAGGGGTGGGCTGGTGGTGGTGGTGGGCTTCCCGAGGGCTCGGTTACCGCTGGAGCCCCGGGAGAGATGAAGAGAGCCCGGGGAAGTCAGGCGGGGGGAGGGGAGGTCGTGGTGGATCGAGCCCCCCACCCAAGCCGCCCTGGCTCGCTTTGCCCGCAAGCAGCCAGCCGGGAAGAAAAGAGAGAGAGAGAGAGAGAATGGGGAGGAAGGAAGGAAGGGAGGAGGAGGAGGAGGAGAGGAGGGGGGGCTGGGCTTTCACCTCGGCCGCCCCCGCTGGCTCCTGCCTCTCTCCGCAGCTCGCCGTCTGTGCGGCTGCCGGTTGAGCAAGAGAAGAAGACCCCTCCCCAACCCACAAGCACACACACACACACACAGAGAGACTTCTGTTGCCTAGCATTGGCTGGGCTCACTTTGGAGGGGAAGCGGAGTGGGAGGCTGTGGGGATGGGTGGGGTGGAGAGGCAGACGTCCCCTCCTCCATCTCCTCCCCCCCCACGTCTCTATCCCTCCCTCCTTCCCACCGCCTCCCTCCTCTCCCCCCTTTCGAGGAAGGGGCTCCCCGCTTGCAGGAGCGCCTGCAATCTTGCAAGTTGCAAGCTGGAAGAGAGAGCGGAGTTGATTTGAGGAAGGGAGAAGGAAAGAGGGAGGGAAGGGGGGTCGGAGTTGCTGCAGGGCTGTAAGATTTGGGGTGCGGGAGGGGGGGCGAGGGGAGGGGAGGGGGCGTCCAGGCTAAGGTCACCCCTGCTGTGGAGGCGGAGCGGGGGTTTCCCTTAAGGTGGGCTGCTGGGGGTCCGCAGCGTTTTTCCCCTTGCCCGGTTGGTTGGTTGGTTGTTGGTTGGGCGGGGGGTTGGGGGGGGGAGGAAAGCCCGCCTGCACCGCGCCCCACCCCGCTGCATGGAAGATCCTGCCGGGAAAAAAGCGGGGTGCTCCTCCCGGCCCCGCGGCGGTGCCAGCCGTTCCCCCCCTCCGGAAAGTGCCGGCCGAAGCCCGGGCCGTGCAGAAAACCTACCTCCCCGCGATCCCTTGGCGGAGCTCGCTCCCTTGACTTTCGGCGAGAGGCCTCGGCAAGCGTCCCGGCGGTTGGGTTGGATCTGGAAGGAAGGCAGGAGGGGAAGGGAGGACGGGGGCAGGAAATCGGCAGGAGGCGGAGGGACGGTCAAAGCTCCGCGAAAGAGGAATCGGCGGCGGGTAGGCCGGGCACGGTCTCTGGAGGGCTGGAAAGGGCAGAGAGCGGGGGGGGAAGGAAGGAAAAGTAGATGAGCGGGAGAGAGAGAGGAAAGAGAAGGCAGGAAGGCAGGGAGAGAAAGAGGAAGGAAGGAAGGAAGGAAGGAAGGAAGGAAAAAGGAAGGAAGGAGAGGAAAGAAGGCAGTAGATAAGCAGGAGAAGGAAGAAGGAAAAGTAGATAAGCAGGAGGGAGAGAGGAAAAGGCAGGAAGGCAGGGAGAGAAAGAGGAAGGAAGGAAGGGAGGAAGGAAGGAGGAAGGAAGGAAAAGTAGATAAGCAGGAGGGAGAGAGGAAAGAGAAGGCAGGGAGAGAAAGAGGAAGGAAGGGGGAGGAAGGAAGGAAGGAAAAGTAGATAAGCAGGAGGGAGAGAGGAAAGAGAAGGCAGGGAGAGAAAGAGGAAGGAAGGAAGGAAGGAAGGAGAGATAAGCAGGAGGGAGAGAGGAAAAAGGAAGGCAGGAAGGAAGGAAGGAAGGAAGGAAGGAAGGAAGTAGATAAGCAGGAGGGAGAGAGGAAAGAGAAGGCAGGGAGAGAGAGAGGAAGGAAGGAAGGAAGGAAGTAGAAGGGGAAGGAAGGAAGGCAGGAGAGAGAAAAAGGAAGGGAAGGAAGGAAGGAAAAGTAGATAAGCAGGAGGGAGAGAGGAAAGAGAAGGCAGGGAGAGAAAGAGGAAGGAAGGAAGGAAGGCAGGAAAAGTAGTAAGCAGAGGAGGGAAGGAAGGAGGGAGGGAAAAGGAAGGAAGGAAGGGGAAGGAAGGAAGGAAGGAAGGAAGGAAGGAAGGAAGGAAGGAAGGAAGGAAAAAGTAGATAAGCAGGAGGGAGAGAGGAAAGGCAGGAAGGAAGAAAGGCAGCAGGAGGGAGGGAGGTGGAAAGAAGGAGGGAAGATAGAGGGGAGGCAAGAAGGAAGGGCAGGAGGGAGGGACATGGAAAGGAGGAAGAGAAAGGAAGGATGGAAGGAAGGAAGAGAGCAGACAGGTTGGAAGAAAGGGAGAAAGGAAGGAGGCAGTACAGAAGGGAAAAAGAAAGGAAGGAATTGAGGGAGGCAGGTGGAAAGAAGGACAGGAGGAAGGAAGGGAGGAAGCAGAGAGGAAATAAAATTCCGCCATTGTCGTGAAATCTGGAGTCTTTTTAAAGTGGGTATTACGGCCAGGCAGGGTCATACTGTGGTCTGTTCCATCCTAGAAAGTGAGAACCTTTCCTTCTACCCCATGGAAGGGAGGGCAGTGCTGACCCTCTCAAGCAGCCCCATTTCCAAGGATTCTGGACTTTGTGGCTTCTTGGCTTCCACCTGGAACTTAGGAAAGAAAATATCTGCCTTGCTCTGTTTGTAGCATGTGTGCAAAGCTTATTTTTAACACACACACTCCCGGTTAAGTTTGATGGACTTCAACTCCCAGAATTCCTCAGTCAACAAGGCTGGCTGGGGAATTCTGGGAGTTGGAAGTCCACCTGTGTAAAATTGCCAGGGCTGAGAAACACAGTCATTCAAGTCAGAGTAGGTTTGCAGAGTAATATTGTAATAATATTGTTAATATTATATGAGTGCATAATATATTGTAAGCCGCCCAGAGCTCCTTGATGTGGAAATGAGTGGCCTTCCATTTAATAAATTTAGTAACTTTGAGCCACTCCCCAGGAGACTGTGAGTTCTAGTCTCACCTTAGTCATGAAAGCAGGCTTGGTGACTGAACCAAGTACCAGGAGACAGTGGGTTCTAATCCTGCCTTAGGCACGAAAGCAGGCTGGGTGACTTGCTCAGTCTATCTTAGCCCAACCCACCTCGCAGGGTGGTTGTTGTAGAGAAAGTAGGAAGAAGAGGTATTAGGTACGTTAAGTGCTTTGCATTGTTTATAAAAATAAACAAATATGGGGTGTAAGTAAATAAACAAATGACACGTGATGCCATTCTGGTTTCTCTCAAGAGGCCACGGGGAACCCATCAGATGAGGCTGCAGAAATAATAGACCAAGCTTATGCAACTTCTTACACTGCATCGAAACAAATTGTGTGGTAGCTGAGAAAGGTTATGTAAATCGTTTGTGGAGAACAAGCCTGGCTCTGTAGGCTATGCAAAATGACTTCTGGATTTGCGGGGAATCGTTGCAGCCTAACACAAGAGCAACACTTTAGAGATGGAGGCATGCAGAATAACAAGGGTTGGAAGGGACCCTGGAGGTCATCTAATCCAGTGGTCGCCAACCAGTGGGCTGGGGACCACTTGTGGTCCGCGAGAAAACTTGGGTGGTCGACAGAGAAATGTCCCCCCCCCCCCAAAGCAATTAAACCAGGCTGTCCGGAACACAAGGCTTGTGTCGCTTGCATTGGGAGCAACACGAGGTAGTGAGGTGAGGGGGGAAAGGACGGAGTGGAGGAACTTGCTCCACTCACCCCACTCGCCTGGCCTGGCCACCGGTGGCTGCTTCTTTCCCTTCTTTCTTCTTCTGCTTTTGGCTGCACGCAAGGAAAGCAGCCAAAGTCTTTCTTTCTCTCCCCCAAACTCCGCCAGAAATGAGTCTGCAAGGCCTCCTGCTCCAAGAGGCTGCGTTGGCATGACAAATCTCACAAAGACTCATTTCTGGCAGAGTTTGAGGGAGAGAAAGAAAGACTTCTGCTGCTTTCCTTGCATGAAGCCAAGAGTCTCTCTTTCTCTCTCTCTCTCTCTCTCTCCCCCTGAGAACGGAGCTGGAGACGGTATCCTGCGATCCCAAATAAAGAACGATCGATCGGTAAGAAAATGGGGTGGGGAATTTTCCTGCAGACTTTTTGGCGGATTTTCTCAGGGTCCGCGGGATTTAAAATTACGGGTTTGGTGGTCCCTGAGGTCCAAAAGGTTGGTGACCCCTGGTCTAAAGGTACAAAACTTGACTGGGGAATTCTGGGAGTTGAAGTCCACAAGTCTTAAAGTAGCCAAGTTTGAACACCTTGGTTTAAAGTCCAGCAGTCTTAAAAGCGGCCAAAGTTGGAGATGCCTGGACTAGACATACTCAATTCCTGCAATCGTTTGTTGTATGTTTTAAGCTCCAGCCCTTGAATCAACTTCCTCTTCTCTCTTTTCTAGAGTCTCAACATCTTTTTTTATACGCTAGTGATAAATAGTCCTTCTCTATCTCGGGTTATGATAAATGGTTGCCTTTTTATGTGGGTAAAAGCTGGAACCGGTCAATATGGTGAAGGAATCTTTCTGCTGTTCTCGTAATGCACATTTCAGAAAAAAGTTTATTTTGCCTAAATAGAAACTCCGAACCCTTCGGTGTGACTATATTTGCAGCTGTGCCCCCATCTTTTCCATTCTCGGTTCAAAAATCTCACACCGTCGGGGCAGAGATGCATTCTCACACAAATCAATTAACCGGGCCATTTAAAGACCGGGCACCTAGCTGCCATCTGTTCTGACCTAGGCTTCCTTAGAAAGCATAAAACGCAATCTTAGTCCCGGCAAAACCTCTTTTATTTCCATGGCTGTGAATTACGTTCGTTCCCAGCGTGCAAGGCTTCACAAACAGTCTTTCAGGAGAATGTTTATAAACACCCACCTTATCACACTTGGGATGCAGCCAGAGACCAAATGGCCAAACAGGGAAAGGTCAAACTTGCCACGGAGTCAAACAGAACTTTACAAAGCTTGAATTGACCAGACAAACTAATTGCTTCCTGCAAAAGCTCACATCCCGTTCGCTCCTCTTTTATGTCCCATGGGAGGGGCCAATCATCTCCAAGGTGTGGCCTTACTCCTGAATCAACCGTGCTGTCTCAATTGTTCTTGTCTTCTGGTAGCCCTGTGCAGGCTGGGAACCGGTTCCAAAAGCTCCCCCGCCTCACTGCTGTCTGAGCCCGAAGGCAGCTGATGACTGCCAGCCTGCCCTGGCCCCACCTCTGCCCCCAATGCAGAGCCCTCATGCGAACCCTCCTCAGACTCCAAGACTGGCCCAGGTTCTTCCCCAACCTCCTCACTACCGTCCGATTCTGCTGCCAGCTCCGTCAGTCGCTGGTGGGCCACAACACTATCACTCAACAAGCCGTATTGGAGATTTTGTTATCCCAGCCTGCTGGGTTCATTTAAGTTTCCTATATTGTGCAAACCCAGAAAAAAAATAGTTTAATTCGAGAACCAGGTTAAGTGTCTGGGGTTGAACTCAGCTGTCAAATCCAGACGCAGTATCTATGTCACAAACCCTTCTAGCAAAGTATGGCTGGTGTTGGGTTTAACCATGGTTTGTTTACTGAGCCACATCCCACTGGGCTCACTGAACACAACAAGCCGTGATTCATGGTTTTAAGGCCACAGGGTCCATTGTAATGCAATTGCAGAATTGCTGGTCATGAAAAGCCTGCATATAGCAATAGCACTTAGGCTTATATACCGCTTTCTAAGCAGTTTACAGAACCAGCCTATTGCCCCCAACAATTTGGGTCCTCATTTTACCCACCTCAGAAAGATGGAAGGCTGAGTCCACCTTGAGCCTGGTGAGATTTGATCTGCCAAATTGCAGTAGGAATAGCTTGCAGTACTGCACTCTAACCACTGCACCACCAAAGCTCTTAATTAATATAATTAAAATTATTATAATTCCCCCATGGTGATAAAATGGCGACAATACACAACGACACATCCTTGTTTTCTGGTTAGTGGGTGAAGACGGACATTAAGATCAGGGGTGGGATTCAAAAATCCCAGCAACCGGTTCGCTGCCCAGTTGCTGGGTGGGTGGACGTGGCCTACCAGAACTTCCAGGAGCGCCATTTTCGCCCTTCCTCAGAGCCCGGAGGCTTCCCTCGGGCTTCCAGGAGGGCAAAAAACAGCCTCCCCCAGCTCCGGAGGGCCTCCGGAAGCCGGAAACAGGCCCGTTTCTGGACTTCTGGAACTTCCGGATCGGCCCGTTTTTTGCCCTCCCAGAGCCTCCACACAGATCCTGCACTTCCCTGCATGCAAAACATGGAGACTCTGGGGAGGGGAGGGGAGCAGAGGGTGAGGCCAGCCAGTTGGTTCAACTACTCCAGCGGTGGCTAACCTTTTTAAGCTCCTGTGCTGAAAAACGGGCCGGTTTCATCACTTCCGGTATTTCTGGAAATACAGGAAGTGATGAAACCGGCCTGTTTTTCGGCCTCCAAAGGCTGCAGAGGCTTCCCTTGAGCCTCAGGGAGGCCGAAAAAGGCCTGAAACGGGCCGAAAATCAGCTGGGAAGCATGCGCATGCGCAGTGAGGTAAGTTTGCCTGGGGCAAACTTTGTGCCCGCACCAATGGCTCTGTGTGCCACCTGTGGCACGTGTACCACAGGTTCGCCATCATGGAACTACCGGTTTGCTCGAACTGGTCCGAACCAGTAGATTTCTACCCCTGTATTAGATCCTGGTTTGGACACAAGCAATCATCCATTGCTGGCTAGAAGAGCAATCCATGAAAATTACAGGTAGACCTCAACTTACAACCATTCCTTTGAAGTCACAATGGCAACTGAGAAAAGTAATTTCACCGTCATAAGTGTGAGGATCACACTTATGATGGTCGCAGTATCTTCAGGCTCCTGGGATCAAAATATGACAGCCAGCATGTATTCATGACAATGGCAGCATCCCAGGAGTTCCCGGGAATCATGATTTACAACCTTCCAGCTGGTTTTCGACAAGCGAAATCAAGGGAGACACAGCCGGATTCGGATAATGGCGGTGTATTTCTGTTACTGACTGCAGGGACTCGCTTAACAACGGCAACGATTTGCTTACCAACCATGGCCAAAAAAAAAAATGAATTAGATCTGCCGCAGCTCACTTCAACAGCAGCCTAGCTTAGCCATTGGTCACCACGTCACAGAAAAGAGATTGAGAGTTTGGAAAAAGTGCAGAGAAGAGCAACTAAGAGGATGGGAAGCCTGGAGGAAACAGAAGAAGAAGAAGGGTTGCAGGATTTGGGTAAGGCTAGTTTCATGAAAAGAAGGACAGGATAGCAGGGTTGCAATATTTGAGGGGCTGCCACAAAGAATAGAATAGAATAGAATAGAATAGAATAGAATAGAATAGAATAGAATAGAATAGAATTCTTTATTGGCCAAGTGTGATGGACACACAAGGAATTTGTCTTGGTGTAAATACTCTCAGTGGACATAAAAGAAAAGATACATTCATCAGTCAAGAATCATAAGATACAACACTTAATAGTCATAGGATACAATAAGAATAGAAGAGAAGAGAAGAGAATTCTTTATTGGCCAAGTGTGATTGGACACACAAGGAATTTGTCTTGGTGCAAATGCTCTCAGTGTACATGAAAGAAAAGATACATTTGTCAGGAGTCGAGAATCAGAAGGTGGGGGGGGGATCAACCTATTTTCCAAAGCCCCCCAGAGACAAGACGGAGAAACAATGGATGGAAACTGATCAAGGAGAGAAATGCTCCAACACTGGAAGTTTTTACAAGAGACTGGACTGGTCCATTCCAGCTCTATTCTGGTTGAGCAGAGGGATGGACTAGAAAACCTCCAAGGTATCTTCCAGCTCCTATTCTGCAGAGGGATGGACTAGAACAGGGGTCTCCAACCTTGGCAACTTGAAGACTTGTCGACTTCAACTCCCAGAATTCCTCAGCCAGCAGCTGGCTGGGGAATTCTGGGAGTTGAAGTCCTCCAGGCTTCAAGTTGGCAAAGTTGGAGACCCCTGGACTAGAAGATCCCCAAGGTACGTTCCAGCTCCTATTCTGCTTCAGCAGGGGGCTGGGCTAGAAGACCTCCAAGGTCCCACCTCTCTTCTGCTTGAGAGGTGGGTTGGACTGGAAGACCTCAAGATCCCTTCCAGCTCTATTTTGCTTGAACGGGGCTGGACTAGAAGACCTCCGAGGTCCCTTCTAGCTCCTATTGTTCTTGATCGGATGCCAATTCTGGTCCTTACTGGAGGGCTGTCGATAGAGGGAGAGGCAGAATTGAATGCAGGTTTTTCCCCCCTCCATCTGTCTTGCAACTCCTGTATGTCGTCCCCCCACCACCACCAAGAATGGAGCCATTGATTCTTCTAGCTCCTGGACTGATGTGCGATACGGACCCTTAAATAGGGGTCTGTCTATCGGGTGGCACTGACACCCTCCTAGCTCCTCCGGGGATGAGTGGGTGGTATTGTCTGCTGGAGAAGAGGGAGCCATCGCCACGCTCCAGAGCTGTGCCAAAATCCCCAAGGGATGAGGTGGGGTGAGACCATCAAACACACACACACACACCAGGCAAGGGAAAGGATAATATTTGTCATCACAATTTTTCCAGCAAAAAAATTTTTTGGGTAACCCTTCAGAGCACAGGGCGCTGAAAGAGACAAACATTCTTATCATAAAATAGAATAGAATAATAGAATAGAATAGAATAGAATAGAATAGAATAGAATAGAATAGAATAGAATAGAATAGAATAGAATAGAATACTTTTATTGGCCAAGTGTGATTGGACACACAAGGAATTTGTCTTGGTGCAAATGTTCTCGATGTACATAAAAGAAAAAATACATTCATCAAGAATCATCAGGTACAACACTTAATGATACTCATAGGGTAAAATAAGCAATTAAATCATACTTGGAGACAGTCAATAAAAATAGAATAGAATAGAATAGAATTCTTTTATTGGCCAAGTGTGATTGGACTCACAAGGAATTTGTCTTGGTGCAAATGCTCTCAGTGTACATAAAAGAAAAGATACATTCGTCAAGAATCAAGAATCATCAGGTACAACACTTAATGATACTCATAGGGTAAAATAAGCAATTAAATCATACTTGGAGACAGTCAATCAAAATAGAATAGAATAGAATAGAATAGAATAGAATAGAATAGAATAGAATAGAATAGAATAGAATAGAATAGAATAGAAGAATAGGTATAGGAATAGGAATAGGAATAGGATTCTTTATTGGCCAAGTGTGATTGGACACACAAGGAATTTGTCTTGGTGCAAATGCCCTCAGTGTACATAAAAGAAAAGATACATTCTTCAAGAATCATCAGGTACAACACTTAGTCATAGTCATAGGGTACAATAAGCAATCAAATCATACTAGGAAACAGTCCTTATAAATCGTAAGGATACAAGCAACAAGGTTATAGTCATACAGTCACAAGTGGGAGGGGATGGGTGATAAGGAGTGATGAGAAGATTAAGAGTAATAGTAGTGCAGTCTTTGTAAATAGTTGGACAGTGTTGAAGGAATTACTTGTGTAGCAGAGTGAAGGCATTGGGGGAAAAAACTATCCTTGAGTCTAATTGTTCTGGTGTGCAGTGCTCTATAGCATCATTTTGAGGGTGTGAGTCAGTTGCCAAGCATCTGAATTTTGTTCACGTGACCATGGGGATGCAGGGCAATAAAGATCAGGCTAGAAACAACACCAGAATGTTTCCTTCCTGCCTTCCTTCCAGGATGAGCCCTGTAAAGTGGAAAAAAAAAAAAAAAGGAGATTTCTTCCAACAAACGGTTCTCCGAACTGCTTAGAAAGTTAACAACCAGTTCTCGCGAACAGGTGCGAAACTGGTTGAATCCCACCACTACACCGCGGGTAGAGGTGGGCCGCACATACTGTTACAACAGGTTCGCCGAAAATGTGAGTGCGCGGCTGCAAAACCAAGAGGATTTCCTGCGTTCGCGGAAGGCAGCTGGGCTGCACAGGCTGGGCGAGCGAGCCAGATATATGGAACGGACAAGGGTGGGCTTCAAAAATTTTAGCAAAGGGTTCTCTGCCCGGTTGCTGGGTGGGCGTGGCCATGGTGGGTGTGGCCTAGTTGGCCTTCTGCACCACAGCAGGGGGGGTGTTTTTGTCCTCCCCGGGTTCCGGAGGCTTTCCTCGAGTCTCCGGGAGGGTGAAAATGGCCTACCCGGGTTCTGGAGGCTCTCTGGAAGCTGGGAAAGGGCCCATTTCTGGCCTTCCTGAACTTTCAGGAGGCCTGTTTTTTGCCCTCCCCGAGACTCCATGCAGGCCCTGCACTTCCCTGCATCCAAAATGGGCCATGTGGGGACTGCTGGGAGGGGAGGGGTGGGCGGGGCCAGCCAGGATTTGGGGGATTTGGGGATTCTCCAAATTTCCCCAAAATCTTAGCTAGGGGCTCTCCCAAAGAGAGTTTTCTGGGGTGCCCGAAAGTCAAAAAAAAGTCAAAATGGCCACCGCGTGATCGTAGCCCTGCCCATTTTTGTCAGTGTTACAACCGAATGGAAGGGCGGGGCCTTTGATTTCTGGCCGCCATCTTGATTCTTTTGACCTTTCTGGACAGAAAGACACGGCTCGTGTTTCGTGGCATGCCACAAATTAAGGGAATTTGTGGTAAGATACTGCGGACCCCCCCAGCAGCCCACCCCTGGGAACAGGATAGCACCGGGGTTGGGAGGCGGGCCCCAGCCGGTGGTCGTAACTCGCAGCAGGGGCCTTGAGTTTGACACCCCTGCCCGGTACCATTTCTTCTTTAAAATCCCCAGCAAATCCTGCTCCTAAAAACACTTGGCCTGCAAGATGAGAATAACCATTTAGCTCCAAGTCTTCAGAGAGAGAGAGAGAGAAAGAGAGAGAGAAGAGAGAGAGAGAAATCTCAGAGCCTTTTTTTCCGCCCTCTGGTTCAATTTCCCTATTTAGGAAGTCATTAACGAGAAAAAGAACCAGCCTCTTCTCCATTTGACAGACAGTTCTGCAAAAAAATGGATTATTTTTTTTGCCTCTTCCTCTTTTTTTATTTAGCCCATTATTTGCAGCCCAATCCCTTTGGCAATTCTCAGCCAAATTCTCAGGGAACAATACCGCTTTTAGTATTTAAAAATGACCAGTAAGGCTCTCTTGTCATGGATCTGAATAGGCTGTAAGAGTTTTTCTCTCTCTCTCTCTTTTTTGTTTTTTTTCCCCCCTTCCTCCTCGCTTCTGGTTCTCCTTCACCCCTTTGCCCACCATCCTGACATACATTTTGGGGTAAGGAAAAATAGATCCGCCCAAAGTGCAGCTTGTTCAGCTGAGCGTTTAAACTCCAGAGTTCCTTTTCTAATAAATTATGAAAACAAAAAAATGTTGGGGAAGATTGTCAGAGCAAAAGGCAAGAAAGCCGGACTCCCCCAGGTGGAATAAATAAATAAAGACGATAAAAAGAAACAAAACACACTCCAGAAAGAGAGAAAGAAGGGTGGGGGGGAAGCAATTTTGCAAAGCCAATTTCACGTTCATTGGGTTTTTTTTTAAAAAAAAAATTTTTTTCCCCCTAAATGGGTTTTGTAAGCCAGGTTTTCCAGCAGGTTTTGCAGGCTTGAGAGAGTTTTCTGGGGTGCCTGAAAGTCAAAAAAGTCAAAATGGCCACCACGTGATCGTAGCCCTGCCCATTTTGTCAGTGTTACAACCGAACGGAAGGGCGGGGCCTTTGATTTCTGGCCGCCATCTTGACTCTTTTGACCTTTCTGGACAGAAAGACAGGGCTCATGTTTCGTGGCGTGCCACAAATTAAGGGAATTTGTGGTAAGATACTAATTAGGAGGCCACTGATGAGCAATATTCCACCCCATGGAAGATCCTTGGTTGCGGTTTCTCGAGTTTTATTGTTTTATTTGTGTAGCTATCTGTTTCTGTTGTGGTTTGCCAGCAGCAGGCATGAACAGCTGAGGTCTCGGAGAGCGAGGACTCAGGTGAGGGGCCTGTGTGTGATGCAGGGATGGGGCCAGGACCATCAGGGAGTGGAGTGCTGCCTTCGGAGATTGTGGAGGCTGGCAGCAATGAGGAAGAGGCCCCCGAGGAGCCTGTGCCCAGTGCATGCAGGGTTGCTCAAAGGAAAGAGCAGCTGCAGCAGCATGGGCGACTCAGGAGTAAGTCTGCAAGGTAATGGCCCCTCCCTTAAGAGATAAAAGCCAGCTGAGAAACTGGAGTTCTTTGCAGGAAGCAAAGAAGTTTTTGCACTCAAGCCTTGTGGACGTTCGGACTCTCTTACTTGGTGTTTGGAGACTCTCTGTGTTTGAACTATTTCTTGGCAACTTTATCTGGTGTTCTTGGCAGCCTTGCACAACCTTGGCAAGGCTTGTTCTTATCAGAGGCAATTAGTTTGAAACAGCCTCTTAACCGGGAAGGAACGGAATCCGTAAAGAATCATTAAAAAGGTTTTGCTGTTATCTCCGTTTGGTGTTTGTTTCCTTGGAACAAGGTTTGGGTCAGAACAGTTTCTTTCTTTCTTGCCTCTATTATCCTCAACTTATGACCACACTTTACGTTGCTGAGTGAGAAATTTGTTTCGTCACATTTTTACGACTTTTTCTCACCGCCGTTTGTTAAGTGAATCACTGCGGCTGTTAAACTAGTCACGCCGTCGTTAAGTGAACCACGGCTTCTCCCAAGAACTCTGCTTGCCGGGAGGTCGCAAAAGGGGACACCCCCCCCCCCCGGGGATGCTGCAACCGTCATAAATACGAGTCCGTTGGCAAGCGGCCTGAATTTGAATGATGTGACCCTGTGCAACAGTCGTAAGTCTGAAAAATTGTCATACGTCCCTTTTTCCCCCCCCAGCGCCATCATTAACTTCAAACAGTCACTAAATGAACTGTTGATAGTTGAGGATGGCCTATATTTTTACAAATGATTTAAGGCGGTGAACATCTCCAAGATACCACCCTCTTTCTATTGTCCCCAAAGAACGAAAAATTGCTAGGCTCAATTACGGTTGTAAGTCGAGAACTACCTTCCTATTCATTCTTTCTCTCATATAGAGATAACAGATAACACATATTCAGAGTTGGAAGGGACCTTGTAGGTCATCTAGTCCAACCCCCCACCCAAGCAGGAGACCCTACACCATTTCTGACAAATGGCAGTCCAATCTCTTCTTGAAAGCCTCCAGGGATGAAGCTCCCACAGCTTCTGAAGGCAACTTCTGTTCCATGGGTTGATTGTTCTCCCTGTCAGAAAGTTTCTCCTTATTTCCAGGTTAAATCTCTCCTTGTTCAGTTTCCATCTATTATTCCTTGTCTGGCCTTCAAAGGTGCTTTGGAGAATAGCCTGACCCTTCCTCCTCTCTGTGGCAGCCCCTCAAATATTGGAAGATGCTCTCCTGTCTCCCCTGGTCCTTCTCTTCCCTAGACTAGCCAGGCCCAGTTCCTGCAACCGTTCATCGTATGTTTCATCCTCCATCCTCTTATCATCCTGGTTGCTCTTCTCTGTACTTTTACTAGAGTCTCAACATCTTTTTTATATTCTGGTGACCAAAACTGGATGCAGTACTCTAGGTGTGGTCTTACTAAGGCTTTATAAAGTGGTATTAGTACCTCCCTTGATCTCGATTGTATCCCTCTGTTGATGCAACTTAGGATTGCGTTAGCTTTATTGGCTGCTGCTGCACATGGCTGGCTCCTATTTATCTTGACTTACAGCTGTTGACTTACAACCTTGACTTACAACCGTTTGTTTAGTGACTGTTTGAAGCTACAACCGTAATGAAAAAAGCGACTTACGACCAGTTTTCACACTTAACGACCGTTGCAGCATTCCCCAGGGTCACGTGATCAAAATTCAGAGGCTCGGCAACTGGCATGTACTTGACGACAGTTGCCATGTCCTGGAGTCAACGGGGAAACCAGATTCACTTAACAACTGTAGCAAGAAATGTCGTCAAATGGAGCCAAACTCACCAAAAACAACTGTCTCGCGGCACAATGGATCTTTGGTATTCAATAGTGGTCATATGTTGAGGACTACCTGTACAGGTAATTCTCGACTTACAACATTTGGTTTAATGACCTATCAAAGTTACAACGGTCCTGAAAAAAAATGACTAATGACTTAGTGGTGGCATTCAATTTTTTTTACTACTGGTTCTATGGGTGCGGCTTGGTGGGTGTGGCTTGGTGGGTGTGGCTTGGTGGGTGTGGCAGGGGAAGGATATACTGCAAATCTCCCTCCCCACCCCACTAACCTGCTTTCCAGCTCCGTTCTCCTGTGCAGGGCAATAAAAGGAGACCCAGCCGATCAGCTGGGACTCAATGGGAGGCAGAGAACAGATGGGGGTGGGGCCAGTCAGAGGTGGGATTGGCCGGTTCTCGTGAACCAGTCAGAACCTGCTGAATACCACCTCTGTTAATGACCATTTTTCACACTTACAACTGTTGCAGTAATCCTGCGGTCACATGAGAGAGAGAGAGAAATTGGATGGATGGATGGATGGATGGATGGATGGATGGATGGATGGATGGATGGATGGATGGAGAGAAACAGATGGACAATCAGACCTAATGCCTTTTTGCATTTGTTTTAGTATTTAATGTTTTAATATTTATTATTTTAATGGTAAAGCCGCCCAGAGTTGCTTTTCAGAATGAGATGGGCAGCATATAAATTTAATAGATAGATAGATAGATAGATAGATAGATAGATAGATAGATAGATAGATAGATATAGAGAGAGAGATGGATAGAGATAGATAGATAAATGATAACAGATGATAGATAGATGATAGATGATAGATAAATTATATGATAAATAGATAAAGATAGATATAGATAAATGATGATAGATAGAATAGATGATAGATAGATAAATGATAGATAGATGATAAATAAATGATAAGAGATGATATAGATAGATAAATGAGAGTCAGATGATAGACAGATGATAGATAAATGATAAGATAGATAAATAAATAGATAGGTAGGTAGATAGATAGAGGGGGAGGGAATAGAGATGACAGATAAATAGGGAAGAGACAGACAGATTAATCCAAATGGAATTTAAACTATTTATAACCTGGTACAGTAAACACAACTAACCAGTGGTGGGATTCAATTTTTTTTACTACTGGTTCTGTGGGTGTGGCTTGGTGGGTGTGGCAGGGAAAGGATACTGTAAAACAGTGGCCCCCAACCTTTTTTGTGCCACGGCCCGGTACCGGCATCACAAAATCATCCGCGGCCTGGTACCGGCATCAGCACGCATGGCAAGGCGAGCCGAGCGACCGGCCAGCCAGCCATCCCCCGCTTCTCCCCGCCACCTTCAACTCCTCCTTTGTACCTGTGTCGATGGGCTTCGCGACGGCTTCGCGACGGTCGCTCGGCTCGCCTTGCCATGCGTGCTGAAAGAATCCTCGTGCCTTAGTTTTGTTCGAAGCCGCCCCCCCCGGATGAAACTAAGGTGCGAGGATTCTTTCAGCACCCAAACGCCACTTTCTACCTGGAAAAGCTCACCGGAAGCACTTTTTCATCAAAACAAGATGGCGGCGCCCAGCAAACCGGCGGCCCGGTAGAAATTGTTCCACAGACCGGTACCGGTCCAGGGACCGGTGATTGGGGACCCCTGCTGTAAAACCTCCAGTCAGAGGTGGGATTTGCTGGTTCTCCGAACTACTCAAAATTTCCGCTACCGGTTCTCCAGAACTGGTCAGAACCGGCTGAATTCACCACCTCTGCAACTCACCCCAGAAGATAGTAGTAGGGATTAATTGGAGAGTAAACCTCACGGTGTAAAACAGGGCTTGAGTTTCCTTCCTGCATTGCATTGTGATTAGAAGCTCCCTTTCCCATTCCTTTGTGTTCCAAACTTCCCCATCTCCCTATGTACTTGCAATTTGTATATTTCCCTCCTGCCTTTTCTAGAGGTTATTTTTTTCCTCCCGCTTCCTTAAAAAAAAAAAAAGCACAATATTAACTCCGGATTCCTAGAATGATCTAATAATGGGAGCACAATTATTATTATTTTTTAAAATTATTTTTTTGCTTTTCAGGGAGATTATCTCTCACTGGAAATTTCTTCTTCTTCTTGCTTTCTGCATCTGTAACTGTTTTCAGCAGGTGTTTGATTGTATTTTATTCTTCGGAGGCACCTCTAATTACGGTGTTGGTTTTCCCTCCCCTTTTATCTTTCAAAAGAGAGAAATTTTTAACTTCTTCTGGAAGTTAAAAAAAAGAGAAGAGGAAAGCAGTAAGGAAAAAAATACCCCTGCATACCCTCCTAAAACAGGAACAGGCTAATTAATGGGGTATGTTGTAATGCTGCATATCCATGGAACAAGAAATAATTACGGGGACAAAAAATAAGGAATATGTGTATATCTATCTATCTATCTATCTATCTATCTATCAATCTCTCTCTCTCTCTCTCTATCTATCTATCTATCCCTATTCATCTATATCTATATATCTCTATCTCTATGTCTATGTCTATATCTATATCTATATCTATATCT
Source organism: Notechis scutatus (assembly GCF_049901735.1). Classification (NCBI taxonomy): domain Eukaryota; kingdom Metazoa; phylum Chordata; class Lepidosauria; order Squamata; family Elapidae; genus Notechis; species Notechis scutatus. The sequence continues at coordinate 5,088,653 of NC_142011.1, read as the reverse complement.
ATATCTATCTATCTATCTATCTATCTATCTATCTATCTATCTATCTATCTATCTATCATCATCTATCTATCATCTATCTATCTATCTATCTATCTCTATCTATCTATCTATCTATCTATCTATCATCTATCTATCTCTATCTCTATCTCTATCTCTATCTCTATCTCTATCTCTATCTCTATGTCTATGTCTATATCTATATCTATATCTCTATCTATCTATCTATCTATCTATCTATCTATCTACATCTACATCTACATCTACATCTACATCTACATCTACATCTACATCTACATCTACATCTATCTATCTATCTATCTATCTATCTATCTATCTATCTATCTATCTATCTATCTATCTATTCTAATTAAGTTAGTAGGGGACCTTGGCTTGAATCAACTCACATCAGGTAAACACTACTGAAGCATTTTATCTGTAGGCAGGTATTGTTGAATAATAAGCAGCTATATCCAGCGTTGTGCGCAACCATCATTTAAATTTAGTTCCACTTGACTTGATTATAGAAAAGCGATGCGGCTTTGGGGGGAAAAAAACACAGCAGTCCAGTTATTGGAATTACAGTAGACCAGCCTGCTTTTATAGGATGTAATTCAAGGAGAGAAACTATGCCATTTCAGACAAATGGATGTCCAAGCTCTTCTTAAAAGCCCCCCAGGGATGAAGCTAGTCTCCCTTTATTTCTTTTGTCGGTAAATTTAAATGGAACACCCAAAATAGTTATCCCGGAAGTGACCGCCTGCGAAGGCTCCTGGATTGGGGCTGGAAAGCAAAAGCGGAAGCTCCGTCTCATATTTGGGTAGACCAGGTTGCGCCGCTGGACTGGTTTCATTGGGAAGAACAGTCCAGAAATAGAAACACCCACAACTTCTAGAGGGAAGCCGTTCCACTGGTCAATTGTTCTCACTGTTAGAAAATTTCTCCTTAGTTCTAGGTTGCTTCTCTCCTTAACAGAACAACAGAATAATGGAGTCGGAAGGGACCTTGGAGATCTTCTAGTCCAACCCCCTGCTCAAGCAGGGGACCCTATTCCATTCTGGACAAATGGCTGTCAAGTCTCTTCTTAAAAACCTCTCATGGTGGAGCACCTACAACTTCTGGTGGGAAGCTGTTCCACTGGTTAATTCTTCTCGCCGTTAGGAAATTTCTCCTTCATTCCAGGTTGTTTCTTTCCTTGATAAGTTTCCATGCATTGCTTCTTGTCCTGCCTTCAGGTGCTTTGGAGAATAGCTTGACTCCCTCTTCTTTGGGGCAGCCCCTGAGATATTGGAACACTGCTATCCTGTCACCCCTAGTACTTTCTTTGCATTAAACTACAGTAGACATTCCCAATTCCTGCAGCCGTTCTTCGTATGTTTTAGCCTCCAGTCCCCAAATCACCTTTGTTGCTCTTCGCTGCACTCTTTCCAGAGCCTCAACATCTTTTTTAACATTGTGGTCAGAGGTGGTGAATTCAGCCAGTTCTGACCGGTTCTGGAGAACCGGTAGCGGAAATTTTCAGTAGTTCAGAGAACCGGCAAATCCCACCTCTGACTGGCCCTGCTCCCATCTCTTCTCTGCCTCCCATTGAGTCCCAGCTGATCGGCTGGGTCTCCTTTGGTTGCCCTAAACAGGAGAACGGAGCTGGAAAGCAGGTTAGTGGGGTGGGGTGGGAATGGGGATTTTACAGTATCCTTCCCCTGCCACGCCCACTAAGCCACGCCCACCAAGCCACGCCCACAGAACTGGTAGTGAAAAAATTTGAATCCCACCACTGACGTAGCTGTCCAGTAACCACTACAATTGAGGCCAACATTTCAGTTGCTAAGCGAGACATCTGTTAAGCAAGTTTTGCCCCATTTCACAACCTTTCTTGGCAAAGTCGTTAATCGAATCGTTGCAGCTGTTAAGTTAGGAACACGGTCGTAAAGTGAATCTGGCTTCCCCGTTGACTTTGCTTGTCAGAAGGTCGCAAAAGGGGATTGCATGAGCCCAGGACACTGCAACCGTCCTAAGTACGAGTCAGTTGTCAAGTTCTTTGGTTGCCCTAAACAGGAGAACGGAGCTGGAAAGCAGGTTAGTGGGGTGGGGTGGGAATGGGGATTTTACAGTATCCTTCCCCTGCCACGCCCACCAAGCCACACCCACCAAGCCACACCCACCAAGCCATGCCATGCCCACCAAGCCACGCCCACAAAACCAGTAATCAAAATTTTTGAGTCCCACCACTGCCTGTGGTGACCAAAATTGGATGCAATACATTGGATGTATTCTAGGTGTGGCCTTACCAAGTGTGATGACCCAAAGGGGCATGGCACGAAAGCAACAAAGTCACAAAAGTAGGTAAAGTCCCTTTAATTCCTCCAACTTGGCCCCCGATATCCAGTTATCATTGGCTGGAGAACAAACTCTCCCAAAAACAGTTTTTAAAGGGAAGAAATTCAGTCCGAACCCAAAGTATGTCTAAATTATAAATAAAAACCAACACAAACCACAGCTGCAGCCATTAACGAGACAGGGCAGGATAAGGAATTGCAGAACTCAAAAGATAATGAAACACACACAGTTGGGAGGATGCCAGAACCCAGATAAGACGTGACAAACAAAGATAATGCACACTTTGCTTCCAGCAAAGTGCTGTGCGCAAACACACCTGTTTTCCCAGCTGCAGCTAATGAAGGGAATCAGGGCCTTTTTCTCCCCCGTAACCCACGTTACTCCCTTCTCCATTCCTCCCTGCGTGCCCTAGGATGAAGAGTGGGTGGGCCTGGGTCTTCCTCTGAATGCCCAGCCGGACTGTGCCCTTCCCCAGTTTCCTCCACAGCCACCGGAGCCACACTCCCACTCCCTGTCAGCTGTTCACACATCGGAATCAGATGCCAACAGGAATGACATCAAGGCATAATATAAAGCGGTACGAACACTTCACGCGATCCTGATTTCTATCCCCCTGTTAATGCTTTGATTCAAAAGAGGGCTCACTGTATGAATTATCTGAAGACGTTTGCGAGGGTCTTTAGCCCAGTCAGGGAGAATAAAAGATCAATAATTCAGGAGAGACACGCTGGTGCCAATCTCGCTCCGATTTAGACCATCTACCAGCGCTGTCCTAGAACTCTTCACAGCTTTATTCAGTTCTTGGCGCCCTGCAAAGGCACCAGGCTGCGTTGTGGTATCGGAGAAGGGGCAGGAGTGACAAACGCAACAATGACAACAGGAGAGGAGGTCAAGAGAGAAAGTTCTCGCTTTCTCTCAAGCTGACCGCGTATAAAGCAAGTTATTTGTTTGATAGGGATAAAATGAATGAGGATTCCATTGTAAAAAAAATCGATGCACTTATGGTTTAAATTGCTAAACCCACACAGAATCATAAGCTTCTTGGCGGTAGGAAAAACACTAGATCTTACATGGAAGCATATAAATATAGACTTGTGGAATCCTAGGGTTGAAAGGGGCCTTAAAGGTCTTCTAGTCCAACCCCCTGCTCAAGCAGGAGACCCTGCCCTACACCATTTCAGATAAATGGTTGTCCAATCTCTTCTTGAAGACCTCCAACTTCTTTTCACCAATTAATTATTCTCTCTGTCAAGATGTTGTTGTTCGTTGCAAAGTGGTGTCCGACCCATTGTGACCCCATGGACAAGGTTCCTCCAGGCCTTCCTGTCCTCTACCATCTTCTGGAGTCCATTTCAGCTCACGCCGACTTGCTTCAGTGACTCCATCCAGCCACCTCCTTCTTTGCCTTCTTCCCTTCTTCTTCTATTGTCCTCCAGCATTCGGCTCTTCTCCAGGGAGTCCTTCCTTCCTTCTCATGAGGTGGCCAAAGTCTTTGAGTTTCATCTTCAGGATCTGGCCTTCTAGACAGCAGTCAGGGTGGATCTCCTCTAGGACTGACCGGTTGGATCACCTTGCAGTCCAAGGGAACCACAGGAGTTTTCTCCAGCACCAGAGTTCGAAGGCCTCCATTCGTTGGGGTTCAGCCTTCTTTGTGGCCCAACTTTCCCAGCCATACATTGCAACTGGGAAAACGATAGCCTTGACTCTACGCCCTTTTGTTGGCAGGGGGATGTCTCTGCTTTTGAGTGTGCTGTCTAGATTTGCCGTAGCTTTCCTCCCCAGGAGCCAGCATCTTTTGATCTCTTGGCTGCAGTCCCCATCTGCGGTGATCTTGGAGCCCAGAGTTGTCGAGATATTTTTCCTTATTTATAGGATGGTTCTCTCCTTGATTAGCTTCCACCTCTTGTTCTTATTCTGCCCTCAGCTGTTTTGGAGAATAGTTCGACCCCCTGTTCTCTGTGACAAGTCCCTCAAGTATTGGAAGAGGCTAACACGTCTCCCTTAAGTCTTCTCTTAATGAGGCTAAAGGTATCTAGTTTCCTTAGTTACTCATCTGTACAGTTGAAACTTCCCCTGCTACCACAAAGCAGCCTTCCAAGATTTCAGGGGCTGCCCCAAAGAAGAGGGAGTCAAGCTATTCTCCAACGCACCTGAGGGCAGGACAAGAAGCAACGGATGGAAACTAATCAAGGAGAGAAGCAACTCAGAACTAAGGAGACATTTCCTGACAGTTAGAACAATGAATCAGTGGAACAACTTGCCTCTAGAAGTTGTGGGGGCTCCATCACTGGAAGTTTTCAAGAAGAGATTGGACAACCATTTGTCTGAAATGGTCTAAGGTCTAAGGGGGTTGGACTAAAAGACCTCCAAGGTCCCTTCCAACTATTCTATTCTATTCTATTCTATTCTATTCTATTCTATTCTATTCTATTCTATTCTATTCCATTCCATTCCATTCCATTCCATTCTATTCTCTTCCATTCCATCTATTCTATTCTATTCTATTCTATTCTATTCTATTCTATTCTATTCTATTCTATTCTATTCTATTCTATTCTATTCTATTCTATTCTATTCTATTCTATTCCATTCCATTCCATTCCATTCTATTCTCTTCCATTCCATCTATTCTATTCTATTCTATTCTATTCTATTCTATTCTATTCTATTCTATTCTATTCTATTCTATTCTATTCCATTCCATCCCATCCCATCCCATCCCATCCCATCCCATCCCATCCCATCCCATCCCATCCCATCCCATCCCATCCCATCCCATCCCATCCCATTCCATTCTATTCTATTCTATTCTATTCTATTCTATTCTATTCTATTCTATTCTATTCTATTCTATTCTATTCTATTCTATTCTATTCAGAGGGGTATCAAACTCAATTTCATTGAGGGCCACATCAGGGTTGTGTTTGACCTTGGGAGGGGGGGCAGAGGGCGTGGCCAGGGGGGCATGGCCAGCTCAGTGTCACTCATCAAGGCTCTGTTTTCGGACATGACGGCCTCTTGCAGCCCTCTGCCAATGAAAATGGAGTTCACGGCCCAAAACGGAGGCTGGGAGGGCCTCTAAGCATCCCGCAAGCCAGATCTAAGCAATAATAATAGCACTTAGACTTATATACCGCTTCACAATGCTTTCCAGCCCTCTCTAAGCGGTTTACAGAGTCAGCCTCTTGACCCCAACAATCTGGGTCCTCGTTTTAACCACCTTGGAAGGACGGAAGGGCTGAGTCGACCTTTAGAAGGAAGGAAGGAAGGAAGGAAGGAAGGAAGGAAGGAAGGAAGGAAAGAAGGGAGGAGGAAGGAAGGAAAGAAAGAAAGAAAGAAAGAAAGAAAGAAAGAAAGAAAGAAAGAAAGAAAGAAAGAAAGAAAGAAAGAAAGAAAGAAGGAAGGAAGGAAGAAAAAGGAAGGAAAGAAAGAAATGGGAAAGAAGGAAGGAAGCAATAGCCCTTAGACTTATATACCACTTCACAGTGCTTTACAACCCTCTCTAAGTGGTTTACAGAGTCAGCTTCTTGCCCCCCAACAATCTGGCTCCTCATTTTACCGACCTTGGAAGGATGGAAGGCTGAGTCCAACCTTGAGCCTGGTGAGATTTGAACTTCCAAATTGCAGGCAGCTGGCAGCCAGCAGAAGTAGCTTGCAGTACTGCCCTCCAACCACTGCACCAGATCCTGCCCCTGGGCCTTGAGTTTGACACCCCTACCATTTCAGACAATTGGTTGATATAAGCCCAATAAACCATTTTGAAAGCCCAAAGAGCATTTCCTCCTCCTCCTCCTCCTCCTCCTCCTCCTCCTCCTCCTCCTCCTCCTCCTCCTCCTCCTCCTCCTCCTCCTCCTCCTCCTCTCTTATGCCAAACAGAATTAAGTTAGGGGTCACCTTAATTTGCTACTCAAGGTTTCCTTTCGGTCCTGGCCTTGATTTCCCCTTTTACTAAGGGTCCTGGTGTGCCTTCTCCAAGGTCACCTTTGCACCGGAGCCCATTAGTATCTGATTAGTTCCTCCTATCACACTCACCACCACAACCTAGCGACACTAATTAATAGATTTCTAATGCCCGTTTCAACCCCTCCATTCATAATTAAAGCCACCCCCTTCATGTCCCTGTTCGTCAACGATGGAGATCACCTTCCTTCTGCAACCTTCTGCTTTCTTTGGCTTTCACGGGCACTTCCACATTCTCCTTTTACGCCGTTGATTCATTCTCGACTCTCGACTCGTCATACAATGCAAAAGATGACGTCTTGAACCCCATAGATGCCATCCGAAGGATCATAGATCTTTGACCTTGAGTGCTCACCGTGGCCTTGATCCATCCCAGCTCCCGCATCCTCCTTTTGAGAGGGATCAAGAAGAAACGGGAGAATTTCAACGAACGCTAGGCAGGGTAGCAACGAAGTCCTTGGAAAACATATATTCCGGACGACTGGTGAACGTTATTGCTAAAAAGGACCAAAGATCAAAATTGTGCAGGCAATGCTTTTATTATCCGGATAATTATCTGGATGGAATTAAATAACAAAAGAGGCAATTTTTTTAAACCCTTTCCTCCCCGGGTGTGCCAGGGTGAGAGGAGGCCACGGTGTTTACGAGTTTCCAAGGGCATCCAAGATTGAAGCGTATCCTTTGATCTGTTCTTATCCCAGCTGTTTTTCAAAGAAGCTCTGGAAATAATAACGGCAAAATACAGAGTGTTTATTTGCTAGCTTTGAACTTTCCGTTCGGGCATCTGTGCGTACCCATCGGGGCGAAAATGCTTTGTTTTCCCATGTAAAGAATTTCCATTGTGGTTGGTTTTTTTTAAAAAAAATTGGGGGCAGCCATAAAATATTCAGCACCTTTGTGTGGAGAGGTTTCGTGGGTGCTTTGAAAAATGGAACAGGATCTGCGCAGCATCTCCCGGCTTCAATTTTGGCTCTTGCAAAGCGGCCGATTCTTTCAAAAATAAAATAAAATTAAAGCCCTTGAGTTAGCAGCAATTCGTTTAGTGACTGTTCCGTGGTGGGATTCAAATTATTTTTTTTTACTATGGGAGGCGGAGAATAGATGGGGGCGGGGCCAATCATAGGTGGTATTTGCTGGTTCTCCCAATTACTCCTGACCCCTTCCTCTCTGGGGCAGCCCCTCAAATATTGGAATATAGGCCTGGCTCCTCTCCAAGCTTGATAAAGGTTTGTAATTGGGAATTATTGTGAAAGATTGTTGGCTGGGACTTTGTTAAAGAGGAAATTCATTGTAAAGCAAATAAAAGGGGGTTATCAGGATGGAAACTCAGCTTCGGGCTGTTGGGGGAAAGCCTAAATCAGAACAGGTAGATATTTCTCTCTCTGGGCACAATGAGAATATATCTGCTGAACAAAAACTCCGCCTTGGCGACAGGAAAGGCATCCGGCCATTAAAAACACTCAGCTCCATTCAGTCGCCCAGACTCCACCCCCGATGCAAGGGATTATGGAGTCATTAAAAGAAGGATGATTACAGTTGTAAAAGTTGAACTTCCCTGTCCAGGTTTATAGGTTGACTGCAATCGTTCTTGGAACCCACGACAAAAGCTCCAACTCATTCTTGATGCAATTGTTGGAAGAAATATCCATCTGGTTCAGTTTCAAGCCAGGAGAAAGACACTGGAAACATGGAGGTTGATTGGAAAGAGGGTTGAATGATGAAATAGAACCACATGGGTTCTGGATTAGCTGACCACATGGAGTTGAGAGAGGGTGGCTGTGATGACCCAGGATGTGGCACAAAGGCAACAGTCAGATAATCAATAAGAATCCCTTTATTATCTCCAATTTTGCCACCCAAAGTCCTGGTTACCTTCTGGGCTGGAGGAAAACTCTCCCAGGAACCGCCTTTGGCTGCAGAGACTCAAGTCCAAAACGTGGTCAACAAAAACTGGAAATATAAGTCCAATCAAGGTAAAAATGAGGTAATTAGTCTGGCAGGGCAGGAGCAAGAATTCCAGGCATGAAAGGCATGGCAATAACTCAACACGGTTGGGAAGATACCAGGAACACAGATAAGCAAAGTTCAACACAAGATAAACTCACGTTTGCTCCCAGCAGTTGCTGCACACAGCCTGCATTTCTTTAAACTTTCTTCCCAGGTGTGGCTAATGAAGGGAATCAGGGCCCTTTCCTCCCCCGTAAGCCATACAATCCATGTTGCTCTCTTCTCCATTCCTCCCTGCGTGCCCTACGGTGAAGATGGGGTGGGCCTGGGTCTTCCTCTGAATTCCCCCTCCCTTGTTCTACCTCTTCCCTGCTCTGCCCAGCCAGACTTTGCCCTTCCCCACTTTCCTCCACAGCCAACGGAGCCACACTCCCACTCGCTGTCAGCTGTTCGTCTTCCTCCTCAGATTCAGACTCCAACAGGGGCATGACTGTGGCTTTTAAAGCTTCTCTTGGGCTTTGCACTTGAACTTCCTGTTCCTGTGCAAGAACATGTATTCTATTGGTTGTTGTAGGGGTCATAGCTAACTTCGTAGGTTGTCTGAGCTCCCAGATTTGGTTGAAATTTGCTGGGTGATACTGTCAGGGTTCTGACGAATGCCCTAATTAATTCATGAGCCTCGAGCTAAGTTTCAAAAGAAATCCAATTATTTATTAGGAGCAACACGTCGGCACTTTTCCCAAGTGCAAGTTGGCTCTGCCCTATGTAATTTACTGCCCACCGATGACCCTGTTTCCCCCCTTCTCCCAGGGTGTGTCATAAATCACATTCTCCAACAAAGCCCTTTTGCAGGCTGTGGAAAACACGCCTCTCTGGCTGAGTTTGGTAACTTGAGACACAATCTGGAGAAAGGTAGGCATGGAAAGTGCTTCTGGTCATCGCAACCAAACTGCTCCATCAGATCTCCCCCACTCTTTCTTATGGCAACTCAAGAGCAAGCCAAGAATGCTCTACGAGTTGACATATGCAATATCCCAGGTGATTGTGCCATGTGGTGAACTCTGTATCAAGCCCAAAATTGACATACGCATAGCCATTTTATTTAGCCTTATTATATATTCCTTTTCCTTTCTTTCTCTTTGCTGGTTATGGCGGTGGGGGGAGGGTTTCAGGCTTGCCACATTCCTAAGGTGGATAGAGAGAGTTGTTTAGGCTAGGTGGCTCTCCTTCCCGTGGGAACAAAAGCTGACCCTGCTGAGACCTGGAGGTGGAGATTGATGACACACCAGGCGACGTTGATTTACTTCTATTGGGGAATGTTATTTATTGGGGCTGTTTCTAACTCCCAATATTATGTGGTGTAATTCCGGGTTGTGTCAGATCTGGAATTACAACAGACTTTGCCAATTTGATGCTTTCCTAAAATAAAAGAAATTGTTTTGGAAGACGGACTTTGCCCTTTTTAAAAAAAAAATGGATTTCATCACTTGGAAACCTAACACTGAGTTTCTGTCTCCCTTAAGAGTTCTATTTCTCTTTAAGGGGAAATATAATATTTTGCCTTTTATTTCATTCTTCTAGGAGAGGGCTGGGTGCTAGCTTTGTACTCTATTTTCTTTGGGGGAGAAAAAAAAATCTCTTTTTTCCTCCGACTGCATCCATTACTGCTCTTGCAAGCAATTTTATGCGGCTCAAAATGAGCTTTTTTCCAAAATTGCTGGTTGTTCAGAATCGCGGGAGGAACAAGCGATGAGAAAGTGGCACTAGGCTAAACAATTGGGATTAGCAAGCCAGGGTGTTTTTCTACAAAATCAAGGCCTCTTGAGTGGATACCAGCTTCTGCTGACTTCATCACATACCGCTAGTCCTCAACGTACGACAATCCTCTACTCTTTTCTACTCTATTCTCTATTCTCTATTCTCTATTCTCTATTCTCTATTCTCTATTCTCTACTCTACTCTACTCTACTCTACTCTACTCCATTCTACTCTACTCTACTCCATTCCGTTCCATTCTACTCCACTCCGCTCTATTTTTTTATTCTCTGTTCTGTTCTATTCTACTCTACTCTTTTCTACTTTATTTTCTATTCTCTACTCCACTCCACTCTATATTTGTTTATTCTCTGTTCTGTTCTTTTCTACTCTACTCTTTTCTACTCTATTCTCTATTCTCTATTCTCTATTCTCTATTCTCTATTCTCTATTCTCTACTCTACACTACTCCACTCCATTCCACTCTACTCTACTCCATTCAATTCCATTCCATTCTACTATATATTTTTTTATGTTCTGTTCTATTCTATTCTACTCTTTATTCTCTATTCTCTACTCCACTCCACTCCATATTTTTTTATTCTCTGTTCTTTTCTATTCCACTCTACTCTTTTCTAGTCTATTCTCTATTCTCCTCTCCTCTCTATTTCCTGTTCTATTCTACTGTACTCCTGTTCTACTGTACTCTCTTCTCTCTTCTCTCTTCTCTCTTCTCTCTTCTCTCTTCTCTCTTCTCTCTTCTCTTTTCTCTCTTCTCTATTCTCTATTCTCTGTTCTGTTCCCTTCTACTCTACTCTACTCTACTCTACTCTACTCTACTCTACTCTACTCTCTACTCTCTACTCTACTCTACTCTCTACTCTACTCTCTACTCTACTCTACTCTACTCTACTCTCTCTACTCTACTCTGTTCCTATAAAATCAGATGCAGTGATGCAATGCCTCGCTTATCATCTGCAGGACTTAAAGTCCAGTGCACCTTTCAATTGTAAGTCAAGGACCCCCTTGCAAAGAGACTGCAGTGTCTGAGGACTGGCCAGTGCATGCTGGGAATTGTAGTCCCATGTCTTAAAATTGCTGAGGTTGACAAACCAGCCTTGGTTGCACTGCATTGTTTATGTTTGTTTAATTATTATGTGGGTTTAGGGCGGGGGTGTTGCTATTTAAATTGCTGCATTTATGCATTTATTTATGGTGTTCCTGTTGCATTTGCATGCATCATTAGCTACCCCAGAGGCTCCAGTTTGAGATCAGCCGCCCTAGAAATGATTTGAATAAATAAATAAGGGTCCTTTGGGGAAAAAAAAAAACCCAGCAAGGTGTAGAATACTATTAAGTAATAATCCAGGCATACAAACAGTTTTAGCTATTTAGGTAGTCCTCGACTTATGAACAATTTTTTGGGTGCTGGCTGGAAGTGACAAGAGTGCTGAAAAAAGTGACTTATGACCGTTTTTCACACTTAACAACCGTTGCAGCATCCCCACGATCCCCTGATCAAAATGCAGATGCCTGGCAAATGATTCATATTTATGACGGTTGCCGCATCCCTTTTGCGATCAACGGGGAAGCCCGGTTCATTTGTTAGTTGTTAGTGATCTTCTTAACAACTGTAGCTAGGAAGGTCACAAAAAAACTCAATCATATCTCACTTAGCAAAAAAAATGAGGGGCTCAGTTGTGGCCGAAAGTGGAAGACTACTTGTATATGTAATTTTATTTATCACTCGTAGGGTGAGTTTCCAAAATAATTCACCGGTCTGGTGTTTTATATTTGGCTATACGTTTTATGGGCTGTGTTTGTGGATTTTTATGCACTCATGCTGTGTTCTATGTCTAGTAGACGAAAAGAAAGGCTGGGGTTGACATGAAAGCAGTCTTCCAATATCTCAGGGGTTGCCCCAAAGAAGAGGGAGTCAAGCTATTCTTCAAATCCCCAGAAGGCAGGACAAGAAGCAATGGGTGGAAACTAATCAAGGAGAGAAGCAGCCTAGAATTAAGAAGAAATTTCCTGACTGTTAGAACAATTAACCAGTGGAACAGCTTGCCTCCAGAAGTTGGGAATGCGCAAACACTGGTGGCTTTTAAGTAAACACTAGATAACCATTTTGTCTGAAATGGTATAAGTGCTCCTGCTCTCTGGAGGGAGATGGACTAGATGACCTCCAAGGTTCCCTTCCAACTCTGTTATTCTGTTCTGTCCTTATCAAGGAGGAATAGAACCAAATAGAACTAAGGGGAAACTTCCTGACATTAAGGACAATTTAATCAGTGGGACGACTTGACTCCAGAAGTTGTGGGGTCTCCATCACTGGAGGCTTTTAAGAAGAATCTGGACACCAGCAGAAGACCTTACTCCCCTTGTCCAGGATGGCCTAGGATCTCCTCCTGGAGATGGGGGTCAGACTAGAAGACCTCCAAGGGCCCTGCCCGCTCTGCTATTCTCTTACGCCATTACAAAACGATAATAATGGAGAACATCAAATCCTATCAAGGCTTGCCACAATTGTAGATTCCTTGCTACCTGACCTGCTGTTTCAAAAATGCCCAGGAGTGCCAGAGAGAGAGAGAGAGAGAGAGAGAGAGAGAGAGAGAGAGATGCGCGGTTTACTTGGAAAAGGACGAGATGTGTCGAGAAGCAGGTGTTTATTCCACCCACCCAATCCGTGTCTCTCTTGGAGAAGCCAGAGTTGTTAGATGACGTTGGTGCGCTCTCGCAGAAATTGTGCGGTGCGGGAGGAGAAAGCCTGCTGTGTTTCAGGGAACATTGTGTGACTGCGGTTATGTGCCCTCCTCTCCTCCCTTCCCTCAACCCCTCCCCCCTCCCCACCGTTCCTCAGTGTGCAGCCGCATTTGAACCGAGAACAGAAAATGCTCAGCGTAGCACGAACGTCTTTCAATGCCACAAAAGACACAAAAAAACAGGGTGGCATGATCTCCAGCCCATCTGAGAGAGAGAGAGAGAGAGAGAGAGAGAGAGAAAGAGAGAGAGAGAGAGAGAGATGTCGTTTTGAAATCTTTAAATCCAGGCGGTCGTTGACAAGCTCCAAATTGCTCCGGACCTAAGCGAGACCATTCATTAAGCGGAGTATGGTCCCGTTTTATGGCCTTCCTTGCCAGAGCTAGGAAGTTGCATCCCTGCCGTTGTTCCGTTCGTCCCACAGTCGTTAAGTGAACCTGGTTCTCCTTCCCCAGTCGGCTCGGCTTGTTGGAAGTGTCAGCTTTGGAAGCCATCTTGAGATCCAATTCTCCCACGCTGCCACAATTGAGCCTGGGAAAGTGTATGTAGTTAGACATAATAACATTCTTTTTCTAAGTCAAGGTCATGTTCTTTCTGCACCTGGGTGAGGGGGAAGTCTCAAGTTGGGACGGAGGGTGGTTGGGGCCTATGATGTGATGATGGGGGCAGAGGAGGGATTTGTAGTTTTTACTTATCGTGAGGAAGCCCAGAACTTTCAGATTTGGGATTCCCCAGTTGGTGCCAGTTTACTATCCCAAATAAAAAGGAATCTTTGAGAAGAGTCGTCGGGTGGAATGGAGGGTTGCCGGAATGCTGACAGGAAGGTTATATACGGAGGTGGTGTGAGTCAGTGGTGAAATGCTACCAGTTCGGCCCGGCTCACCCAAACCAGTAGTACAAAAAAATGCCTCCGGTGATCAACGGAGAGGAGAAAGAAAAGCGCAGGATTGACCCTCCCAACCACACCTGTGCTTTATCCTCTCAGGTGGTGGGTGAGGCAGAGCCTCAGCTGGTGTTTGTAAAAGCTGCACATGTTGTGTGCGAAGTGCGCGATCCTTGAACTGGTAGGGAAACTGGCAGGATCCCACTACTGGCGTGAAGTCTCAAGGGGATGCCGTCGTAAATACGAGTCAGTTGCCGAGTGTCTGAGTTTTGATCACATGACCCCAGGGATGCGGCAAAGGTTGGGAGTGTGAAAACCAGTCCCTTTCGGTAACTTTGAACGGTCAGACAATGGACTGTTGTAAGCCGAGGCCTTCCTGTATCATAAAACACAGCCGCTGCCTCTCAGCTCGGCCAACCTCACAGGGTTGTTGTTACAGTAGAAAAAATAGGAATAAAAAGATGGAGTGTTATTATTATTATTATGGCTTTTTGAAGGAAGGGAGCATGCATAAATTCCCTTCGGGTTTCTAAAAAGTGAACAAAAATGCACATCAACCCAACCACCCAATTATCCCTCTGTGCGTTCCTGGTCATTTCTGCTCTTTTGCACAGTGGGAACAGCAACCCAGACGTAAGCCCTCTGCGAACATCTAAACATCCTGCTTCTGTGTCGTCCTCATTTAGCGACTGCCTCGTTCAGGGACCATTCACAGCAGTGGTGGGATTCAAATTTTTTTTTTTTACTACCGGTTCTGTGGGCGTGGCTTGGTTGGCGTGGCTTGGTGGGTGTGGCAGGGGGAAGGATGATGCAAAATCCCATTCCCTCCCCACCCCCAGTAACCTGCTTTCCAGCTCCGTTCTCCTGTGCAGGGCAACCAAAGGAGACCCAGCCGATCAGCTGGGACTCGAGAGGCGGAGAATAGATGGGGGCAGAGCCAGTCAGAGGTGGGATTTGCCAGTTCTCTGAACTACTCAACATTTCCGCTACCGGTTCTCCAGAACTGGTCAGAACCTGCTGAATTCACCACCTCTGGTTCACAGATAACAACAGTGACGAAAAAGTCCCTTGAGGAGCGATCCCGGCATGGATGATTTGCAGGCCTGTAAAACAAAGGAAAGTTGGAAGAAGGGATCGTAAGCAGAGTCATGGTTTCACTTAGCGACTGACTTACGATTGATTACTTAGTGACTGAAGTTATGACCTACCAGAAGAAGGGGACTTATAGAATAGAACAGGGGTTTTCAAACCTGACAGCTTTAAGACTTGTGGACTTCCAACTCCCAGAATTCCTCCTCCAGTCATGTTAGCTCAGGGATTCTGGGAGTTGGAAGTCCACAAGTGTTAAAGCGGTCAAGTTTGAAGACCCTTGGAATAGAAAAACAGAGTTGGAAGGGACCTTGGAGGTCTTCTAGTCCAACCCCCTGCCCAAGAAGCTTTCCTAAATAAAAGAAATTATTTTGGAAGATGGACTTTGTTTTTGTTTTTTTTCTTTTTAAATGGATTTCATCACTTGGAAACCTGACAAAAACTTTATACCATTTCAGGCAAATGGCTGTCCAGTCTCTTCTTGAAAGCCTCCAGTGTTGGAGCATTTACAACTTCTGGTGGCAAGCAGTTCCACAGATTAATTGTTCTCACTATCAGGAAATTTCTCCTTAATTCCGGGTTGCTTCTTTCCTTGGTTAATTTCTATCCGTTGCTTCTTGTCCTGCCTTCAGGGGCTTTGGAGAATAGCTTGACTCCCTCTTCTTTGGGGCAGCCCCTCAGATATTGGAAGACTGCTATCATGTCTCCCCTAGTCCTTCTTTTCATCGTAGTTTGCCTCCAGAGGTTGTGAATGCTCCAACACTGAAGCTTTTCATGAAGAGATTGGACAACCATTTGTCTGAAGTGGTGTAGGGTTTCCTGCCTGATCAGGGGGTCAGACTAGAAGCCTTCCAAGGTCCCTTCCAACTCCTGTTATTCGGATTACCTACAATGGCCGAGTGACCGGTTCTCATTGTAGTCGCTCAGCGAGTACTCCTATCCGTGCTTTTGAAAACGAGGTTGTTCATGGAATTTAAAAGCAAAGAGGAGTCAGAGAATTATGAGATCTGGAATTTTTGGTACAGTTGGTTGGAAGGTAGACATGAAAGGAACAAAACAAAATCAAATGAAAAGGTGTGATGGAAATTAGCAACATTACATGCAACTATGTTTGTAAATATATAATTGGATGGAACGTTGTGTTATATATGAATGTAATAAGTGTGAATGATTATTCTACAAAATTTGAGAGATGTCAGATTGAGCGAACACTGTCTTGCCTACGTTGCGATAAGCGGAATGTTTGGTTTTATTGTATATGTATAAATTTGTTTAATAAAGTATTTTTTATAAAAAAAAAAAAGAAAAGAAAAGAAACGGGAATGTTTTCTCGTCCTGCTTTTTGTGGTGGATGAACCTACATTTCAAACGAGGTCATTTTACATTGGAAGGGCGGATCGTCCGACTCACTGGACAATCTGGAGCCACAGCTTTGCCGGCCCGCGACATTGTCTTGATTTACTAGGACAACATGCTTCACTTCGCAGGGCTTTGAAGCCAGTGCCACAATGAATAAAGTCCGCTTTTGTGTTAGCGTCCCTTTGATGAAGTCCGGAAAGGGAGTGCATTCAGCCCCAGAGCCAAGAGCATGCGGTTTGGGTGAGAGCACAATTGGGACAAGGGTTCCTTTGAGGTCATCGTGAATCCCAAACACTTTTGGGATTTGCAAATCAATCAATCAATCAGAATAGAGCTGCGAGGGTCCTTTGAAGTCTTCTAGTCCACCCCCACCCCTTGCCCAAGCAGGAGACCAGGGGTGGGATTCTACCTGGCAGGTCCGGTTCTACAGAACTGGTTGTTATAATTTCTGCCCAGTTTGGAGAACCAGCAAATCGCGCCACTGCCTGGCCCTGCCCTGCCCAGTCACTCCTTACCTGGCATGCGCGCCATCAAACTTGCGTGCATTTGGTAAGTTGCTATTTTTCCTTCCCCCCCACCGACCATCAGCTGTTCTGCTGTGCCAGGAGATTTAGATTAGCTAGAAAGCAGGAAATCATTTGATTTCTTGCTTTCTAGCTAATCTAAAAGCAGAACTGAACCTTCCTTAGGACTGAAGCTTCTGTTTTTCAGTGCAGACTCAGGCAGCAGATTGCAGAAAGATAGATCTCTGAGTGAATCTGTGATTCTGTGAGCAACTCAATCTGCCTGCTTTGCCTGATTTTGGGTAAAAGTTGCTCTTTTTTAAATAAAAAAATCAATATTTACATAAATATTTATAATATTTACATATAAGCCACGCCCACTCAGTCACATGACCACCAGGGCATGCCCAGTCAGCAAGCCATGCCCACCCAGTCACATGACCACCAAGGCACACCCACAAATTAGGTCACGCCCACCAAACTGGTTGTTAAGAAATTTGAATCCCACCCCTGCAGGAGACCCTCTACCATTTAAGACATGTGGCTGTCTAATCTCTTTTTAAAAACCTCCAGTGACCCACAATTTTCTGGTGGCATGCTGTTCCACCGGTTAATTATTCTCCCTGTTAGGAAGTTTCTCCTTAATTCTAGGTTGCCTCTCTCCTTGATCAGAATCAGTATAGAGCTGGAAGGAACCTTGGAGGTCTTCTAGTCCAGCCCCCTACTCAAGCAGGAGACCTTATACCAGGGGTCTCCAAACTTGGCAAATTTAAGACTTGTGGACTTCAACTCAGGGGTGGGATTCTACCAGTTTGCACCTATTCGCTAGAACCGGTTGTTAGCATGCTAAGCAGTTTGGAGAACCGGTTGTTAGAAGAAATTACTGAACTAATCCTGTAAGGAAGGCAGGAAGGAAACATTCTGGTGTTGCTTACAGAAACTGCCTCTCCGTTAACCCTTATTACATTCTTGGCAGGACTAGACTTCCTGTCTCAGGAACTTCTCTGAAGTTTTTTTTTTCCTCCTTTGCTGGTACTTTGCTTGTGTGGAGGGACCATTCAAAGTTACAATGGCACTGAAAAAAAGTGACTTATGACCCTTTTTCACACTTACGACTGTTGCAGCATCCCCACAGTCATGAGAGGCCAGGCGAGGAGATGCGTGCCTCGATGTGAGTGATTTTGAGTTGGCTACACCCACCTAGTCACATGACCACCAAGCCACGCCCACCACCTAAGCCACGCCCACAGAACCCGTTGTTAAAAATTTTTGAATCCCATCCCTGCTTCAACTCCCAGAATTATAGCTGGTTGGAGAATTCACTGTCCAATCTCTCCTTAAAAACCTCCAATAATGAATCACTCCAACTTCAGGAGTTCATTGTCCTCATTGTTAGAAAGATTCTCCTTAATTCCAGGTTGCTTCTCTCTTTGGTTAGTTTCCATCCGTTGTTTCTTCCCCGGCCTTCAGGTGCTTTGGAAAATAAATGGTGGCAGCCCTTCAAATACTGAAATATTGTCCTCTCTAACCCTTCTTTTCTCTCGACTAGCCAAACCTAAATTCTGCAACCATTCTTCATATGTTTTAGCCTCCAGGGCCCTTAATCATCTTAATCGCTCTTCTCTGCACTTTTTTCAAAGTCTCAACATCTTTTGTTTTTTGTAATGTGGTTAACCAAAACTGGATGCCGGATTCCAGGTGTGGCTTTACTAAGGTTTTATAAACGGTACTAATACTTCAAGTGAATTGGATTCTACGCCTCAGTTTATGCACGTCAGGATTGTATTAGCTTTTTTGGCTGCCGCCGCACACAGCTGGCTCATATATAAGGGATTGTCCACTAGGACTCCACAGTTACTACTATTGAGCCAGGTTTCACCTCATCTGTACTTGTATCTTTGGTATTTCCTGCCCTGGTGTAAAACTTTGCTTTTTTTCACATTAAAATTGCATTTTGCTGGATAGGGCCCATTGTTCAAGTCTGTCAAGATCTTTTTGGATCCCAAGCTTGTCTTCTGGGGTGTTGGGCTATTCCTGCCAGCTTAACGTCATCTGCACATTTGATGTTCCCCTTCCATTCTCTCATTTAAGTCATTTATGAAGTTTTTGAAGAGTACTGGGCCTAAGAGGGAACTTTTTCTTATACCGCTATCATGTCCCCCTGCCACATCTTGAAGCACGCTCCCTGGGGAATTCTGGGAGTTGAAGTCCACCCCTCTTAAAACATGCTGTCTAAGGAATTTCTGGGACTCGAAGTCCATCCATCTTAAAGGATGCTGGGTGGGAATTCTGGGAGTTGAAGTCCATCCATCTTAAAGGTGCTGCTTGGAGAATTGTGGAGTCGAAGTCCATCCATCTTAAAGGATGCTGGGTGGGAATTCTGGGAGTTGAAGTCCATCCATCTTAAAGGTGCTGCTTGGAGAATTGTGGAGTTGAAGTCCATCCATCTTAAAGGATGCTGGGTGGGAATTCTGGGAGTCGAAGTCCATCCATCTTAAAGGATGCTGCGTGGGAATTCTGGGAGTTGAAGTCCACCCATCTTAAAGGTGCTGCTTGGAGAATTGTGGAGTCGAAGTCCATCCATCTTAAAGGATGCTGCGTGGGAATTCTGGGAGTTGAAGTCCATCCATCTTAAAGGTGCTGCTTGGAGAATTGTGGAGTCGAAGTCCATCCATCTTAAAGGATGCTGGGTGGGAATTCTGGGAGTTGAAGTCCATCCATCTTAAAGGTGCTGCTTGGAGAATTGTGGAGTTGAAGTCCATCCATCTTAAAGGATGCTAGCTGGGAATTCTGGGAGTTGAAGTCCACCCATCTTAAAGGTGCTGCTTGGAGAATTGTGGAGTTGAAGTCCATCCATCTTAAAGGACGCTAGCTGGGGAATTCTGGGAGTTGAAGTCCACCCATCTTAAAGGTGCTGCTTGGAGAATTGTGGAGTTGAAGTCCTTCCATCTTAAAGGATGCTAGCTGGGGAATTCTGGGAGTTGAAGTCCATCCATCTTAAAGGTGCTGCTTGGAGAATTGTGGAGTCGAAGTCCATCCATCTTAAAGGATGCTAGCTGGGGAATTCTGGGAGTTGAAGTCCACCCATCTTAAAGGATGCTAGCTGGGGAATTCTGGGAGTTGAAGTCCATCCATCTTAAAGGTGCTGCTTGGAGAATTGTGGAGTTGAAGTCCATCCATCTTAAAGGATGCTAGCTGGGGAATTCTGGGAGTTGAAGTCCACCCATCTTAAAGGTGCTGCTTGGAGAATTGTGGAGTTGAAGTCCATCCATCTTAAAGGACGCTAGCTGGGGAATTCTGGGAGTTGAAGTCCATCCATCTTAAAGGTGCTGCTTGGAGAATTGTGGAG
This sequence comes from Notechis scutatus, assembly GCF_049901735.1. Lineage (NCBI taxonomy): Eukaryota > Metazoa > Chordata > Lepidosauria > Squamata > Elapidae > Notechis > Notechis scutatus. The sequence goes on along the minus strand of NC_142011.1, from coordinate 5,068,714 downwards.
TCGAAGTCCATCCATCTTAAAGGATGCTAGCTGGGGAATTCTGGGAGTTGAAGTCCATCCATCTTAAAGGTGCTGCTTGGAGAATTGTGGAGTCGAAGTCCGTCCATCTTAAAGGACGCTAGCTGGGAATTCTGGGAGTTGAAGTCCATCCATCTTAAAGGTGCTGCTTGGAGAATTGTGGAGTTGAAGTCCGTCCATCTTAAAGGATGCTAGCTGGGGAATTCTGGGAGTTGAAGTCCATCCATCTTGAAGGTGCTGCTTGGAGAATTGTGGAGTCGAAGTCCATCCATCTTAAAGGATGCTAGCTGGGGAATTCTGGGAGTTGAAGTCCATCCATCTTGAAGGTGCTGCTTGGAGAATTGTGGAGTCGAAGTCCATCCATCTTAAAGGATGCTAGCAGGGGAATTCTGGGAGTTGAAGTCCACCCATCTTAAAGTGGCCAAGGTTGGGATACCCTGGTTTATATGGCTCACTCACTGAAAGAACTTCTGTGCCTTCTTTGCAACCTGCAAAATAAAACCAGAATTTTCTGCAGCAACTCAGCTCCGTTCCCGAAAGTGCGTGGCGTCTTTCAGGAAATATAATGCCATAATTAGTAGTTTCCCTCTAGGAATCAAACACCCACAGCACGAAGGCAACGCGCCCTCCCATTTGAGGCAAAGGTGGATTCAAAGCGCCAGGTTTTATTCTGGGGCTATGCAAAGTGAGCTTTTGAATTCCCACCCGCTTTCTCTCTTTTTTAGGAAAAAAAGAATACAAACTGCTCAAATCCGTGGGAATCCTTGACTTACAACCGCAGCGGAGCCCAAGATTTCTGTGGCTAAGCAAGGCAGTTGTGAAGGGAATTTTGCCCCATTTTACGACCTTTCTTGCTCTCGTTGTCAAGGGAATCGCTGCCGTTGTTAAGTGAGTAACACGGCCGTTAAGTGAATCCGGCTTCCCCCTTGAGTTTGCTTGACAGAAGGTTGCAAAAGGGAATCACGTGACTCTGGAGCCACCGCGGCCATCATAACTGTGAATCAGTCACCAAGCATCCAAATATTAAATTCATGTGACCTTGGAGATGCTGCAACGGTCATAAGTGCGAAAAATGGACACAAGTCCCTTTTTTCAGTGCCGTTGTTGTAACTTCAAACGGTCACCAAGTGAACAGTGTAAGTCGAGGACCGCCTATATGGGGTCTCTTGTTGGAGCAGGGGGTTGGACTAGAAGACCTCTGAGGCCCCTTTCCACTCTATTATCTAGTCTAACCCCCTGCCCAAGCGGGAGACCCTACACCATTTCTGACAGATGGCAGTCCAGTCTCTTCTTGAAGGCCTCCAGGAATGAAGCTCACACAACTTCCAAAGGCAACTTCTGTTCCATCGGTCGATTGTTCTCACTGTCAGAAAGTTTCTCCTTATTTCCAGGTTGAATCTCTTCTTGATAAAAGAATAACAGAGTTGGAAGGGACCTTGGAGGTCATCTAGTCCAACCCCTTGCCCAAGCAGGAGACCTTACACCATTTCTGACAGGTGGGAGTCCAATCTCTTCTTGGAAGCCTCCAGGGATGAAGCTCCCACAACTTCCAAGGGAAATTTCTGTTCCATGGGTTGATTGTTCTCACTGTCAGAAAATTCCTCCTTATTTCCAGGTTGAATCTCTCCTTGTTCAGTTTCCATCCATTATTCCTTGTCTGGTCTTCAGGAGCTTTGGAAAATAGCTTGACCCCTTCCTCCTCTCTGGGGCAGCCCCTCAAATATTGGAAGATGCTCTCCTGTCTCCCCTGGTCCTTCTCTTCCCTAGACTAGCCAGGCCCAGTTCCTGGAACCTTTCATGGTATGTTTCATCCTCCATCCCCTCATCATCCTAGTTGCTCTTATCTGCCCTCTTTCTAGAGTCTCAGCACCATTTTTATAGTGTGGTGACCAAAACTGAATGCAGTACTCTAGGTGTGGCCTTACTAAGGCTTTACAGAGTGGTATTAAACACTCCCCAGTTCCATCTCGAACAGCAACCAGCCCGCAAAAGATATTAATTTGGACGCCGCCATGTCAGTACGTCCTGATTTTCACCCTGCACCAGGAATAAATGCCATTGTTTCCAAAAAGTTGCGAATAAAGACTGTTCAGGGAATAAATAACCTTATGCGATTCGCCAAGGAGGCAAGCTAAGTGCAGCAGAAGATGAAAATTGCCGCATTTCCACTCAGAATTAAGGAAAATGCAATGCACGGGAAAGGGAGCAAAGCAGGAATGGGGTGGCGGAAAGAGATGGAGGGGGGGCACTCCTGCTAGGAAAACGGCAAGGAAAACAAATTAAACACCATTTCTAATCTGAGTGCAGCGAAGATATTGTGAATTTCCTCTAGTGCTGTATTGAAAGCTGCTATCAATGCCGTGAAAAACAACTGTGGCATGTTAGGTATGGTAGAAGAAAGAGAAGACGTGAATTTTATTTTATTTTTATTTAACAGATAACAGAGTTGGAAGGGACCTTGTAGGTCATCTAGTCTAACCCCCCGCCCAAGCAGGAGACCCTACACCATTTCTGACAGATGGCAGTCCAATCTCTTCTTGAAAGTCTCAAGTGATGAAGCTCCCACAACTTCCGAAGGCAACTTCTGTTCCATGGGTTGATTGTTCTCACTTTCAGAAAGTTTCTCCTTATTTCCAGGTTGAATCTCTCCTTGATCAGCTTCCATCCACTGTTCTTTGTCTAGCCTTCCAAGGTTCCTTGGAAAATAGCTTGACCTCCTCTCTTGGGCAGCCCCTCAAGTATTGGAAGACCGCTATCACGTCTCCCCTGGTCCTTCTCTTCCCTAGAGTAGCCAGGCCCAGTTCCTGCAACCGTTCTTCATATGTTTTAGTCTCCAGTCCTCTCATCATCCTGGTTGCTCTTCTCTACACTCTTTCTAGACTCTCAACATCTTTTTTATAGTGTGATGACCAAAACTGGATGCAGGACTCTAGGTGTGGCCTTACTAAGGCTTTATAGAGTGGTATTAGTGCCTCCCTTGATTGTATCCCTCTGTTAATGCCATTTAGGATTGCACTGGCTTTTTGGCTGCTGCTGCACACGGCTGGCTCCTATTTAGCTGGTTGTCCACTAAGACTCCAAGATCCCTCTCACAGTTACTACTATTGAACCTGGTTTCCCCCAGTCTATATGTGTCCTTTGGGTTTTTCTTGCCTAAGTGTAGGACTTTACTTTTCTCTACATTGAATTTCATTTTCTTAGATACGGCCCAGGGTTCTAGTCTGTCAAGATCCACCTGGATCTTGAGCCTATCTTCTTGGGTGCTGGCTATTCCTGCCATATTTTTTTTAATGGAAATCCAGCCTGGATTTCTATATTTCAGCATGGGTTGCCATAATGCGCTTTGCAGATCATCCTGAACTTACAACCATTTGTTTAGCAATGATTTGAAGTGACAGCGGCACCGAGAAAAGGGACTCATCACGACTGTTTTTCAAACTTACAACGGTGGCAGCCTCCCCGTGGTCACCTGATCAAAAATTCAGATGCTCGGCAACTGACTCGTATTTATGACGGTTGTAGTGTCCCCGGGATGGGGTCACACAATCCCCTTTTGTGACCTTCGGACGAGGCAAGTCAACGGGGGAAGCCGGATTCACTTAACAACCATGTGACTCACTGAACAACTGCAGAGATTCATTTCAGGACAGTGGCAAGAAAGGTTGTAAAATGAATGAAAGCTCCCTTAACAACCGTCTCACTTAGCAATGGAAACTTTGGACTGAACTACCCACCACCCACCATCACCCAAGACTAGGCACGCACGCCCCCAACTACCTCAATCCCAACTGCTGCCGGACTTAAATGCAAACTACTCAATGCAAGAAGCCTCGTGAATAAAATACCTGAATTTCTCATCCTCTTAAATATGGCTAACTTCGACATTATATTTGTCTGTGAAACATGGCTCAATGCATCTCTCCCCGACTCCATTACCACAGTAAGAGACTATCATGTTTACCGATCAGATCGTGAAAATCGTCGAGGAGGTGGTGTTGCTATATTCTATAAAAAATCCTTACATCTAAAAAATATCCAAGTTACCCAGGAGCTTGCCCTTCCTGAAACCATCATCTGTGAACTATCCTTAAACATCACAATTCGATTCTTACTATGTTACAGAGCACCTGATTATGACATCGAACATGTAAACAAGCTAAATACACTACTAACATGGGCTACATCCTGCCCATACCCTTTTATCTTTCTTGGAGATTTCAATCTACCTCATATTGACTGGACCCTAAATAATTGTACAACTGAAATCATACACACAACCTTCTACAATGCTATTACAAATCTAGGTCTTGAACAACTAGTAACCAACAACACTAGACTGAACAACTGCCTCGATCTCATCTTCTGCAATAGTTTGAATTTAATTTACCGAATACAAACCAAAGAACCCTTTTCCAGTAGTGACCACAATATGATTGACTTTTGCCTCAACATACGTCCACACAAAAATCACCACAATGATGTCATCCCTAGTTGTAACTTCAAAAAGGCAACTATGATCTTATAGATAACGATCTCTCATCCCTCGATTGGCAATCTCTATTCACTGGATGCAATACTGTTGAAGACCATTACAACATATTTTTACTTGAAGTCAAAAGAGTCATCAAACTATATGTTCCAACAACAACTCCAAAAACAAAACAAAAAAGCAGATTACCCATATCAATAAGGAAACTTCAATCCAAAAAGAGATCACTCTGGCGGAAAAACAAATCTGGTCACATTGCTAATTTCAAAAACCGATACAAAAATTTATGCCACCAGATAAAGACCGAATGCACCAATTACCACATTAAACAAGAGGAAAACCTTCTAAGCACCAATTCCACCCGTGCTTTTTACAATTTTGTAAACAACAAACTAAAAGACTCAAGGTCCATCCCTCCCTTGATAGGACCTGATGGTAAAGACTGCAGCGACGACACCATTAAAGCCAACATCTTTAACACATTCTTCGGCTCAGTGTTTGTAAACAGTAGTGGATCATGCCCAATGTTCCCTAGCCGTACCACAGATAACAATAATGATCTAATACATATCGATTTTACAGTAGACAACGTTGGAAAAGCACTACGCAACCTAAAACCATCTCTATCTATTGGACCAGATGGAATATGTGCCTACTTCTTAAGAAAACTATCCACTGCCATAGCCAAACCTCTAAGCATAATCTTTGAAAAATCTTTCAGAACCAGCTCCTTGCCCAACCTATGGTTACAAGCCACAGTCATCCCCATCTTCAAAAAGGGAGACCCAAGCCTAGTTGAAAATTACAGACCCATCTCCTTATGCTGCGTCACCTGTAAAGTCATGGAATCAATTATTAACCAATCCATCATCCTCCATTTAGAGACAAACAACCTACTCTCCAATAAACAATTTGGTTTCAGAAAAAAACTATCCTGTAATCTGAAACTCTTACACTGCAAAAACATATGGACTACACAACTCGACCAGGGCAAAGCAATAGACGCAATCTACATAGACTTCTGCAAAGCCTTTGATTCAGTGGTACACGACAAACTACTCCTAAAAAATAAAATCTTATGGTATCTCTGGACAACTGAATAACTGGATAGAAGCATTCCTGTCAAACAGACAACAAATGGTCAAAATTGGGAACGCCCTATCAAATCCAGTACCTGTCAATAGTGGTGTTCCCCAAGGCAGTGTTCTAGGACCAACTCTCTTCATAATCTACATAAACGACCTTTGTGATCATATCAAGAGCAATTGCGTTCTCTTCGCTGATGATGTAAAGCTGTTCAATACCACAGACAATACTACTACCCTGCAAAAAGATCTAGACTATGTATCTGAATGGTCTAACATATGGCAACTCCAAATCTCAACAAATAAATGCTCTGTCTTACATATTGGTAAAAAAAATCAGAAAATAAAATACAAGCTGAATAGTCAAAATCTTGTTGATGACCCAAGCTCTGTAAAGGACCTGGGAATACTCACCTCTAATCATCTAAGTGCTAGAGCCCACTGCAACTACATAGCCAAAAAGGCATTAAGAGTTGTTAACCTAATCCTACGTTGCTTTTTCTCTGGTAATATCTCACTACTAACCAGAGCATACAAAACATTTGCTAGACCAATACTCGAATACAGTTCATCAGTCTGGAATCCTTATCACGTATGTGATATTAACACAATTGAGAAAGTCCAGAAGTATTTCACAAGAAGAGTTCTCCACTCTTCTACCCGTTGTAGAATACCTTATGCCACCAGACTCGAAATTCTAAAACTAGAAAACCTCGAATTACGCCGTCTTCGGTCCGACTTAAGCATGGTATATAAAATCATACATTGCAATGTCCTACCTGTCAATGAATACTTCAGCTTTAACCATAACAACACAAGAGCACACAACAGATACAAACTCAAAGTAAACCGCACCAAACTTGATTGCAGGAAATACGACTTCAGCAATAGAGTGGTCAATGTCTGGAATACTCTACCCGACTCTGTAGTCTCTTCCCCAAACCCCAAAAACTTTAACCTTAGACTGTCTACTATTGACCTCACCCCTTTCCTAAGAGGCCTGTAGGGGGCGTGCATAAGCGCACCAACGTGCCTACCGTCCCTGTCCTATTGTTTCTCTTATTCTTTTTATTTTTCTTATATGTACCCATTTCATATATTCACAACTATGTATACACTTGTACTTATTATCTTGTAAACAATTGACAAATCAAATAAATAAATAAATAAATAAATAAATTGTGGTCATAAGTCGAGGATGACCTATAATTTCAAGCTGCTACTAACATAGAAGACAGTTGTGGCATTTTACGTAGAAGATGGGGGAAAAGGAAGGTGTAAATTTGCTTTTTTTACAGAAATCCACCCTCATTTATATGCTCAGGATGGATTTCTGCACAAGTAGTCCTCAACATACGACCACAATGGAGCCCCAAATTTCTGCGGCTAAGTGAGACATTTGGATTTTGCCCCATTTTATGATGTGTCTTGCAGCCGTTGTTAAGTGAATTGCTGCAGTTGTTCAGTTAGTCACACCATTGTCAAGTGAACCTGGCTTCCTTATTGACTTCGCTTGTCAGAAGGTCATAAAAGGGGATCATGTGACACCCCCTCCCCGGGGACACTGCAACCGTCATAAATGTGAGTCATTTGCCGAGCATCTGAATTTTGAGCACTTGACGCTGGGGATACTGCAACCGTTGTAAGTGGGGAAAACGGTCATAGGTTACTTTTTCTGTGCCATTGCACCTGTGAACCGTCACCACCCTGTTTCCTCCAAAATAAACCTTCTTCTTCTTTTTCTTCAGCGTTTGTCTCGCTCTGGCGAGGTCCGCTAATGTCCTTGAGTATTGCTTCCACGCCTCTCTGTCTGCCACGTATGTCAGGTCTGCCTTCGCGATCTCTAGGTCGGCCTTGATCGTGTCCATCCAGCGTTGCTTAGGTCTACCACGCGGTCTCGCTCCTCCGACAGTCACCTTCATCGCAGATTTGATGATGGATTCTTCCTTGGCGCGACTCACATGGCCGAACCATCGTAGCCGGGACTGCCTCATGACCGTGGGGATGGGCACGACGTTGAACCGTCACGCACTTCTTCGTTCCTGACGCGATCGAGTAGGGTGAGGCCTACCGACCATCGGAGCATTCGCATCTCCATTGTCTGGAGTCTGCTTTCGACTTCTTTGGTCGTCGGCCAGCACTCTGCGCCGTATATGGCCACGGGCGCACCACAGAGTTATAGATTTTCGCCTTCAGGCGCATCGGGCATCTTCTTGTCACAGAGGACGCCCGTGACGGACTTCCATTTGCCCCACGCTGCGCTGATCCTGGCTGCCACCTCAGTTTGTAGTAAGCCTTCTTCCCCAAGAGTAGTTCCCAGGTACTTGAAGGTGGAGGCGCGCGGTAGCTCCTGCCCGTTCACGTGGATGGAGCCTGTCGTTTCGTTGTCAGTGGTCAGGTATTCGGACTTCTTTAGGTTCAACCGGAGCCCGAACTGCTCGAGGCGGTCGTGCCACTGTTGGACTAGGTGCTCGAGTTCAGCCTTGCACAGGTTGGCCAGGAACACATCATCGGCGTGAGCAGCGTCCATGGGGCGGGCATGTACAGGTCATGTGTAATTGTGTCCATCACCTCCAAAATTCCTCCAAAATAAACCCTAGCCTGAAAATAAGCCCTAGCCTGATTTTTTTAGTATGGTCCTAATATAAGCCCTGCCCAAAAATAAAGCCTACCCTGAAATTTTTAACATGTTCCAAATATAAGCCCTACCCAAAAAATAAGGCCCAACCTGATTTTTAACATGCTCCTAATATAGGCCCTACCCCCAAAATAAGGACCACCCTGATTTTTAACATGTTCCAAATATAAGCGCTACCCCAAAAATAAGGCCCACCCTGATTTTTAACATGCTCCTAATATAAGCCCTACCCCCAAAATAAGGCACACCCTGATTTTTAACATGTTCCAAATATAAGCCCTACCCAAAAAATAAGGCCCACCCTGAATTTTTTTTAGCATGTTCCTAATATAAGCCCTACCCCAAAAATAAGCCATAGTCAAGGTCATCATCAGCTAGGACGTGGCCAGCACTGGAGGCAGTGAGGGAGTGGGGGCCGATGGTATCTGGCAGCAGCTGCAGCCTGCGCAGCACAGGTGTGCTCATTACCTGTCCAAGCAGCAGGTAGAGACAGAGGCAGCGGGGGGGAGGCATGCTATCTGGATGCATCGCGCTGTTAGGATTCCAGCAATCGCCCTAATGAAATCATGATTCTCGAGCCAAACTTCAAAAAAACTTCAAAGGATTCATTAGAGGCAACATCCTGGCCCTGCCCTGTATGAAGCCAATTCTGGCCTACATCATTTCCAGCCCCCTGGGACCCTGTTTCCCCCCTCCCCCTGGGTGTGTCATAAATCAGATTCTCCAATTGAGCCCCTTCATGGGCTGGGTGTCATCAATCACGTTCTCCAATTAAATATATTTGTGAGCAAAAGCTCTGGTATCTTAGTTACAATCTTTTAAAGAGAAGAGTTGGAATGTACTTTAGCTTCCAAACCTTTTCTGCTCCGTTGTGGCTTTGAGCAAGCAAAACAGTACAGGGGAAAAAATAAGCCATTCCCTGAAAATAAGCCCTAGTGTTTATTTTGTTTTTGTTTTATTACTTTTTTTATTTTTAACATACAATAAATCCATTCCATTGCAAACATGTGTCGATTAGGTACATATTTCATGTGCTACAATTGATAATAATACTCTTCTTATCAATATAACCATAGTCACATTCCCATATAAGTAATATCCAATATATCTACCGTGTTTCTCCAACAATACGGCCTCCCCCAATAGGAAGTCCCAGGATGCTTTATAGGCATAAAATCAAATTAAGCCCCTCCCCCAATTAAGGCCTATATTAAACATGTGAAATGGGGGGGGGGGGAATGGCAGGGGGGGCTGGCCGTTAGGAAGTACTTTTGTTGCACACCCGGATATGGTGCTGCCTGCGTTGACCTCAGCGTTGGTTGGGCACTACGTATTGGGAAACCTTCCACCGTTGCTTTCCCTTCTCCCCGTGATGCTGCGGCGTTTAAAGCAATGCCGTGGCATTTGGCATAGCCATGTGTGACCAGCCAGGGCTCCTCCCTGCTACCGGAGCCCGGCGGAGACACTCGGCTTCAGACGCTCCTGTCGGCGCCTTCCCTTTGCCTTCGAAGGCAAAGCCAATTCTTTAAAAACGACGCCCTACTACCGGTACGACAAAGCCTCCCCTGCCCGAGAAGGCAGCCCAACCCCACGTGGGGAGGCGAATCTCCCAGGGCCGCAGTGCAGGATCGGCCCACCCTGGGAGAAGCACCCAGCCGCCATCCCTGCCTGGCGCTGGGCAGAGCGTGAAGAGCTTCGCATGGGGTGCCTGGCGCAGATGACAGGCAGGCCCTCCTGCCCGGCGGCGGAGCTCTTGCAGCGAGCGCCTCCCCGCTGGACCCTCCGCTCATCCTGCCACAGCCATGCGGGCTGGGAAGAGCTGGGAAAGCGAGCCGCGGATGCGCACCCGCCTGCCAACCAAAAGAGCCAGGCCAACCTGAGCTTGGCTTCCTTCCCAAGTCCCTCAAAGCCCGAACCCGAAGGGGCCACTGGGAGAGGCTGCCCGAGGCGATGATAGCGCCCACCCGTCCGCGGACAGGGAGGCAAGGCCTGCGCCGCATTCTCCTCTGAGCTGAGCCCTGCTGAGTCAGCGTCTCTGCCCGATGCCCGTGCCGCTGCAGCGTTTGGAGCTGCCGGCGTGTTTGGAGATGCGTGGGGACAGGGACGGGCTGGGCGAGGGTGGAAAGGACGGGCGGCTTCGGGCTCTCTCCGCTGGACCCGCCGGCCAGGGAAGCAGCGCTGCTGTCACCTCGCCTCCCTGTCCGCGGACGGGTGGGCGCTATCATTGCCTCAGGCAGCCTCTCCCAGTGGCCCCTTCGGGTTCGGGCTTTGAGGGACTTGGGAAGGAAGCCAAGCTCAGGTCAGCCCGGCTCTTTGGTTGGCAGGCGGGTGCGCACCCGCGGCTCGCTTCCCAGCTCTGCCCAGCCTGCACGGCTCTGGCGGGATGAGCGGAGGGTCCGGCGGGGAGGCGCTTGCTGCCTTGGCGAGAGCTCCGCCATCAGGCAGGAGGGCCTGCCCTGTCAGCTGCGCTGGGCACCCCAGGTGAAGCTCTTCGCGCTGCGCTGCGGCCCCGGGAGATTCGCCTCCCCACGTGGGGTTGGGCTACCCTCTCACGCAGGGGAGGCTTTGTCGACCAGTAGTAGGGCGTCATTTTTAAAGAATTGGCTTTGCCTTCAAAGGCAAAGGGAAGGCGGCGACAGGAGCGCCTGAAGCCGAGTGTCTCCGCTGGGCTCCGGTTGCAGGGAGGAGCCCTGGCTGGCCGCGCATGGCTGCGCCAAACGCCGCGGCGTTGCTCTAAACGCCACAGCAGCACGGGGAGAAGGAAAAGCAATGGTGGCGGAAGGTTTCCCGATACGAAGTGCCCCACCAACGCCGAGGTCAACATCCAAGCCATCACCACCCGCCCACCTGAGGATGCAAGTGGGGGGGAATTAAGTCACCCGAAAAGACGGCCTAGCCGTTTTTTGGGTCAAAAATAAATAAGGCCCGGCCTTATTTTGTGAGAAACACGGTATCTCACAAGCTTCTCTTATTGCATTATAAATACATCTAGTCCATTTTAATTTGTTTTATTTTCTAACCATTGATAAAACAAATCCCATACCATATAATATTCCAGTTCTTCTTTTTTCTTTAATTTCTAATGTTTCATCTATTCATTTCTGCACATTCAAATATTTTTTTCAATGACTTTTCCCTCTCTCGGTATCTTGTCACTTTTCCAATTCTGAGCAAATACAATTCTAGCTGCTGTTAATACATGTATGATGAAGTATGTTTTTTCTTTACTGTAACCTACGGGTACAGTAAATAAAAATATTTCAGGTGCCCTAGTGTTTATTTTGGAACCTTATTTTGGTCTTATTTTTGAGGAAACACCAGTAAATGAATTGTAACCTGAGGATGGCTTATAATACCAGGGCTGCTTTTGAAAAATCAAGGAACCAACAGTTCTCCAAAAAAAAATCCTTGGAAGAAAAATAAAACTGGCAAGCAGAGCCAGACTGTGATTTTAACCTCTTATTTTTGGCAGGGGAATGATGAAAATGTATTTATTCTCCTTCCAAATGTTTTTCAGCACCAGCAAAGGTGTCAACAGAATTGTTTCCTATTTTATTTTAATGCAGACTTTTTTTCTTTTTCTTTTTTAAAAAAGGTGTAGACTCAACAGTCACATGCAGTACAGTGTCGTATTTTATGAGTCTCGGTGTCACAAATCTTTTTTTAAAAGATGCAGCTCTTGTTTTGCAGAATAGAAGCAGGGACAAAAGGAGCCTTGGAGCTTGAAAAATAAGATTCACGACACACACACACACACACACACACACACACACACAATATTGTATGGTACTGAAGGTTACTGTGACTTTTGCATCTTTAAAAAAAAGTCTTTCAACCAAATATGTATACGGAATTGCATTTTCTATTTAGGATATATTTATGCAGCTGTGCCAAGTATTTGGGTCAAGAAGTGTGTGTTTTTGTTTGTTTTTTAAACAAAGTATAGATTATTAATTTTTCTTACTATTGTACAGAGGTTTAGATGCATTTCCCCCTGCTTTCCACAGGTTTCCTGGAGAAAGGGAAGGGATGGGATGGGAAGGGAAGGGAAGGGAAGGGAAGGAAAGGAAAGGAAAGGAAAGGAAAGGAAAGGAAAGGAAAGGAAAGAAGAAAGACATGACAAGGTAATAGAGAAAAAGGAAGAAGGAAGGGAGAGGAAGGAGGGGGAAGAAGGAAGGAAGTTGATGTGGAAGAGAAAAAGAGGAAAGGAAAGGAAAGGAAGAAGGAAAGGAAATAGAGAAGGAAAGAAAAGGGAAGGGAAGGAGAGGGAGGGAGGAAGGAAGGAAAGAAGGAAGGAAGGTTGATGTGGAAGAGAAAAGGGGAAAGGGAGGAAAGGAAAGGAAGAATGAAAGGAAATAGAAAAGGGAAGGGAAGGAAAGAAGAAAGATATGGCAAGAAAAGAAAGAAAAGGGGAAGGGAAGGAGAGGAGAGGGAAGAAGGAAGGAAGGTTGATATGGAAGACAAAAAGGGGAAAGGGACGAAAGGAAGAATGAAAGGAAATAGAAAAGGGAAGGGAAGGGAAGGAAAGAAGAAAGACATAGCAAGGTGATAGAGAAAAAGGGAAGGGAAGGGAAGGGAAGGGAAGGGAAGGAGAGGGAAGAAGGAAGGAATGAAGGAAAGAAGGAAGGTTGATGTGGAAGAGAAAAAGAGGAAAAAGGGAGGAAAGGAAAGAAGAAGAAAGACATGGCAAGGTAATAGAGAAAAAGGGAAAGGGAAAGGAAAGGAAAAAGTTATATCATGTTAGGATTCCAGCTACTCCTATTTCATCTCACCCACCTTTGCTGACAGCATCATTATATCACCCTTCTGGGATGTCCACATACTATTATAGAGACCACCAATAAACCCCAGAATTGTGAGCTTAAAAAAAAAAAAGAATCCAGAAGAAAATAACAGCACAGCCCTTTTCCATTATTTATGCGACAAATAGATAGTCCTCAACTTACAATCATTCATTTAGGGACTGTTCAAAGTTACAACAGCACTGAAAGAAGTGACTTACAACTCATTTTTCACACCTACAACCGTTGCACCACCCTCAGGGTCACATGATCAAAATGTAGACACTTGGCTGCCGACTCATATTTATGACCTTGTGATCAGCTTTTGTGATCTTCCATCAAGCAAAGTCCACGGGGAAATCAGGGATTCACTTAGCAACCTTGTTCCTCGCTTAGCAACTGCCATGATTCACTTCACAACGGTGGCAAAACTCACAGCTGTCTCGCTTAGCAGCAGACATGCCAGGCTCCCTTGTTATAAGTCGAGGACTTTGCCTGCGGTTGCTTCCCTCAGAGTGACAAAAAAAAAGAGTCGAGCTCGATTCAAGGGGGTTGTTTATTTTTATACAAATTACCACTCTTTGTTGTGTGTTTGTGATGCACCAGCAACCCCAACCCTCCCTGCATGCCTCAGGTAGGTAACTATCTGTTGTGAATGCTAATCAGCAGCCTGACAATATTTAGCTTGACAAAATTATAAAGTGCACGAGAAATAATTAAACACACGTATAAGAAGAACGGGAGTAATCACGACGTCTGTATCTCATTAATTTGATTTTCAATAGAATCAGGATGCTTTAAAATTCGGGTTCTGCCCCATCCTGGTCTATTTCTTGGAGCGGATCCTGGGGTTGCAAAGACCGAGTGTGCCAGTGGTGGTAATTCAGCCGGTTCACACCGGTTCAAGCGAACCGGTAGCAAGGCTTTGGCAAGGGTCACTGAACCAATGGTAACTTCTGGCTGACCATGCCCCCGACCCAGTGTTCTGACCCAAGCATCGTTCAAATCAAAGAAACACATAAATATACATAAAAGCAAACCTTTTTAATGTGTCTCTGTGAATTCTGTTCATTCACAGCAAAGAGTCATTAAAACTAATTGCCCCAGATAAGAGCAAGCCCTTTGAAGGTCGTGAAAGGCTGCCAAAAACACAAGATTAATTGTAGGGAAATATCCAAAACCAAAAGTCGCTGAACACAAACCAGAATAGACAGGACTTCCACAAGAACTTGAAAGAGTTGAAAGAACTTCTTTGCTTCCTGCAAAGAAGCCAACCCCGAAGGCTGGCTTTTATCCCTTATGGGAGGGGCCATCACCTTGCAGCCTTACTCCCGAGTTGCCTGTGCTGCTGCAGCAGCTTTTTCCATTGAGTAGCCCTGCGCACACGTGCACTGAACACATGCTCCTCGTGGGCCTCTTCATCACTGCTGCCAAACTCCACAACCTCCAAAGGCAGCACCCCACTCTCTCATAGTCCTGGCCCCATCCCTGCACCACACACAGGCCCCTCATCCGAATCCTCGCTCTCCGAGACCTCAGTCGTCCGCACCTGCTGGCAGAGAACCACAGCACCTGGTCACCTGGTCACCGCTCACTTGCTCGCCCCGCCCGCCTGCTGCTCACTCACCATGCCTGCCTGATGCTTGCTCCTCCCAGTCACTCCTTAAGGTATTTCTTCTTCTTTTCCCTCTCCCGACGATCAGCTGTTCTGACGATCAGTGGTGTCGGGATTCCCCTCGCTTACTTAATGCTTTGCCCAGGAGGCTTCCCTGAGGCCCAGGAAGGCAAAAAATGGAGAGGGCGTGTGTGTGTGTGCAGCCCCCTGCCCCCTCCATTTTTGCCTTCCTGCGCCCCAGGGAAGGCTTCTGGGAGCAAAAATGCTCCCCAGGAGGCTTTTCTGAGGCCCAGAAGGCCCAAAAACAGTGAGTTAACAGATCTGTTAACAGATAGTCAGAGTTGGAAGGGACCTTGTAGGTCATCTAGTCCAACCCCCCACCCAAGCAGGAGACCCTACACCATTTCTGACAAATGGCAGTCCAATCTCTTCTTGAAAGTCTCAAGTGATGAAACTCCCACAACTTCCGAAGGCAACTTCTGTTCTATGGGTTGATTGTTCTCACTATCAGAAAATTCCTCCTTATTTCCAGGTTAAATCTCTCCTTGTTCAGTTTCCATCCATTATTCCTTGTCTGGCCTATAGGAGCTTTAGAAAATAGCTTGACCCCTTTCCTCCTCTCTGTGGCAGCCCCTCAAATATTGGAAGACCATTATCCTGTCTCCCCTGGTCCTTCTCTTTACCAGACTAGCCAGGATCAGTTCCTGCAACCGTTCTTCATATGTTTTAGCCTCCAGTCCCCTAATCATCCTGGTTGTTCTTCTCTGCACTTTTTCTAGAGTCTCAACCTCTTTTTTATAGTCTGGTGGCCAAAACTGGATGCAGTACTCTAGGTGTGGTCTTAATAAGGCTTTATAGAGTGGTATTAGTACTTCCCCTGATCTTGAGTGTGTGTGTGTGTGTGTGTGTGTGTGCTGCAAAAAGCAAAAAATAAACCATGGCCAGCCAGTCACATGGCCATGCCCCCTAGCCACGCCCCCTAGCCACACCCACAGGACCGGTAGTCAAAAAATTTGAATCCCACCCCTGGAGTGTGCCCCCACCCCCAACACACCATGGTTTGCAAGCCAAGTAAAATTCAACCTTTGCACATTCGGTGCAAGCTTTGGTTAGATTCATGCCCGAGCAAATGTGTTAATTAATCCTGAAGATGCTACAATAGGCTCTAGGGATTTCTGTCACCTCCACACACACACGCACATTTCATGTGGGTGCTTCTTCCTTAGCAAAGAGTTGTTTGGATTGGTTGCCAACGTGCAAAATAGTCCTTCCAAAATTGGAAAAGAGAAAGCTGCTGTTTTAAGTGTGCAAACTCGCGAGAGGCCTCTTGAGCGCGCACAAAATCGTTGGGTTTTTCCTTCTGAGATCTACGAAATGGGGACAGCCACAGGAAGCTGGCAGGAGGAGGAAGCGCTGCTTCTAAATGTCATTTCCCCCTTTGAAACACCTGAAAGACTCAGGGATGAACTCGGGGGGCTGCATTCACACAATAGTCTGATGAGTGAATTAATCTGTGTTCTGGATTCACACGATAAACTGTTAAACACGCCCAACAGAAGTTGGATCATCCCTGGTGCTCTCTGAGTGTGGTTGCTGTTTTGCAGACGTTTCACAACCTGACTAGGGAACATCATCAGAGCTAGAAAGGAGTGGGGTTTCCAGGGAGGAGGAGGAAGAAGAGGAGGAGGAGGAGGAGGAGGAGGAGGACTGTGGGGTTCTTGGTGGTCTCTGAGCTTGGTTGCTTTCTTATAGATGTTTTATAACCTGACTAAGTAACATCATCAGTGCTAGAAAAGAGTGGGATATGCAGGGAGGAGGAGAAGGAGGAGGAAGAGGGGAAGGAGGAAGAGGAAGAGGGGGAGGAGGAAGAGAAAGAGGGGGAGGACTGTACGGTCCTTGGCTGCTTTCTTGCAGACATTTCATAACCAGAGGAGGAGGAGAGCGGGAAGCAGAGGTGGCATCCAGCAGGTTCTGGAGAACCGGAAGCGGAAATTTTGAGTCGTTCAGAGAACCAGCCAATCCCACCTCTGACTGGCCCCGCCCCCATCTATTCTCCGCCTCCCGAGCCCCAGCTGATTGGCTGGGTCTCCTTTGGTTGCCCTGCACAGGAGAACAGAGCTGGAAAGCAGGTCAGTGGGGAGGGAATGGGGATTTTGCAGTATCCTTCCCCTGCCATGCCCACCAAGACACGCCCACCAAACAAGCCACACCCACCAAGCCAAACCAAGCCCACCAAGCCATGCCCACAGAACCGGTAGTAAAAAAATTTGAATCCCACCACTGGGGAGGAGGAGCAGGAGGAGGACGAGGAGGAGACTACGGGGTCCTTGGCTGCTTTCTTGCAGACATTTCATAACCGTACTAGGTAACATCATCAGTGCTACAAGGGAATAGGATTTGCTCTCTATTTCTATTGTTGTTGTTAGTTGCGAAGTCGTGTCCGACCCATCACAACCCAGTGGGCAACGTTCCTCCAGGCCTTCCTGTCCTCTGCCATCCCCTGGAGCCCATTTCAGCTCACGCCGACTTGCTTCAGTGACTCCATCCAGCCGCCTCCTTCTTTGCCTTCTTCCCTTCTTCTTCTATTGCCCTCCAGCATTCGGCTCTTCTCCAGGGAGTCCTTCCTTCTCATGAGGTGGCCAAAGTCTTTGAGTTTCCTCTTCAGGATCTGGCCTTCTACAGAGCAGCCAGGGTGGATCTCCTCTAGGACTGACCGGTTGGATCGCCTTGCAGTCCAAGGGACTCGCGGGAGTTTTCTCTAGCACCAGAGTTCAAAGGCCTCCATTCGTTGGGGTTCAGCCTTCTTCGTGGTCCAACTTTTCCAGTCATACATTGCAACTGGGAAAACAATAGCCTTGACTCTACGCCCTTTTGTTGGCAGGGGGATGTCTCTGCTTTTGAGCGTGCTGTCTAGATCTGCCGTAGCTTTCCTCCCCAGGAGCAAGCATCTTTTTTTTTTTTTTTGTTAATAAAAGTTTTATTGATTTTAACAACAAATAAAAACACATAAAACATAAAACATAACATAAAAACATCATCATTCTTCATAAATTTACAGACAGTGTATCGGTTGGTTTACCACTCCTTTTTGTGCATCCATTTCGTAGTCATCATAATAATTATATTACATAATAACTCATATTATCAATCAACAATTATATATCCTAATATCATTATTAAACAATCATTTGACTATAATTTTACTAATTCATACTTAAGCGAGATAACTATAATTTAGTTAATTTATTTTATAACAAATCGTAAAATCATACCAAATCTATCTTAATAAAATATTCTAAAAATATTATCAAAACCAAAAATATATATATATTCATTGTTTCCTAGGTTTCTAAATATTCTATTATTATATTGTTTTATCTAACCATTGATAAAAAAAGGAGCAAGCATCTTTTGATTTCTTTTTCTTTTTAATAAACTTTATTACTCTTTTATGTTGTTTAAAAACAAAAAGATCATCATTACCTTAACAGTTCTGCGACATCCATCTCATCCATTTCTATCCTTTGTGCATATTTACAAATATATACAATGATGTGCGAATACATACATTTAATCTATAAGTTGCTTATATTCAGTTCCTTCATTTGCTGTCTGTCTTAATTTGACCCAATTTTACTGTTTTCCCCAAATTCTATAGTATTCAGACTCCTCTTTCTCTTGTACCGTTAAAATCAATTTGTCCATTTCAGCACATGCCATTATTTTTTGAATAATCAGTTCATCCGAGGGTGTGCAGTTGTGCTTCCAGCATTGAGCATAAGCTATTCTGGCAGCCGTTAAAATATGTAATACAATATATGTAATACAAAAGGGTTAGGGTAATAAATACATTGTATGTTTTTTTTTCCATATTCCTTTTTAAACATCCCTAAAAAGAATAATTCTGGTTCCAATTCTTGTTAGGCATCTTTCGATTTCTTGGCTGCAGTCCCTATCTGCGGTGATCTTGGAGCCCAGGGAAATAAAATCTGTCCCCTTCTCCATTTCTTCCTAATCTATTTGCCAGGGATTAAGAGAGCCGGATGCCACGATCTTAGTTTTCTTAATGTTGAGTTTGAAGGCAACTTTTGCACTCACCTCCTTCACCTGCATCAACGGGCTTTTTAGTTCCTCTTCACTTTCTGCCACTGGAGTGGCATCATCTGCATATCTGAGGTTGTTGATATTTCTCCCCCCCGGCATTTATTTACTAGCGGCTTTTCTTGTCAATTTTGGGGGGAATGTTCTTGGCGGCTCCTTGATTAGGCTGCTGTTTACTGCTCGATTGTTTGTCTGAGTTGGTAGTTCCTTGACTGTTCTACCAATACTAAACAGAGAGCAAATCCCACACCCTTCAAATACTGATGATGTTACCAGGGGTGGGATTCAAATTTTTATAACAACCGGTTCTGTGAGCGTGGATAAGTTGGTGGACATGTCTGGCTGGGCGTGGCCAACTCAATATCACTCACATCGAGTCGTGCCTCTCCTCGCCTGGCCTCTCATGACTGTGGGGATGCTGCAACAGTCGTTAAGTGTGAAAAACGGTCATACGTCACTTTTTTCAGTGCCATTGTAACTTTGAATGGTCACTCCACACAAGCAAAGTACCAGCAAAGGAGGGGGAAAAAACTCCAGAGACGTTCCTGAGACAGGAAGTCAAGTTCTGCCAAGAATGTAATAAGGGTTAACGGAGAGGCAGTTTCTGTAAGCAACACCAGAATGTTTCCTTCCTGCCTTCCTTACAGGATTAGCCCAGTAATTTCTTCTAACGACCGGTTCTCCGAATGGCTTAGAATGTTAACAACCAATTCTAGCAAATAGGCGCAAACTGGTAGAATCCCACCCCTGGATGTTACCTAGTTGGATTATGAAATGTCTGCAAGAAAACAGCCAAGCTCAGAGAGAACCAAGGACCCCATAGTCCTCCTCCTCCTCCACTCCATACACCCTACTCCCTTCTAGCACTGATGATGTTGCCTAGTTGGGTCACGAAACATCTGCAAGAAAACTCCCAAGCTCAGAGAGCACCAGGGACTTCACAATCTTCTTCTCCTCCTCCTCCTCCACCTCCACCACCACCTCTTCCTCCTCCTCCTTCCTTCTCCTCCTCCTCTACTTCCTCCTCCTTCTTCTCCTCCTCCTTCTTCCTCCTCCTCCTCTTCCTCCTCTCCCCCTCCCTCCTCTCTGTACACCCCACTCCCTCCTATCACTGATGATGTTTCCTAGTTGGATCACGAAACATCTGCAAGAAAACAGCCAAGTTCAGAGAGCACCAAGGACCCCATGTCCTCCTCCTCCTCCTCCTCCTTCCCCACTTTTTCTTGCCTGGCTGGCTGTGGAATTCTGGGAGTTGAAGTCCAGAAGTCTTAAGGTGGCCAAGGTTGCATATCCTTGTATCAGAGATTGTACCTTCTTCAGAGGGAGAATTAACTTCTTCCTCTCAGACATGGTAATTCATTTAGGAATACAGTTAATAATCATTATTCCTAATGCATCCAATAGCTGGAACCCTTCTGTTCTCATCAGGATTGTCTTCCCACCCTTCTCAACAGTGAACTGGAAAATACTGGATAAAAAAAGCTCCTGAAATATTAATTGAAGCAAGTGCCTTTTCAGAGTCTTGTGATGAAAGCTTGAGTGCCTTTCTCTGGGGCTTCATTGCCACAGTAGAAGTTAGGGGTGGGCAGGAGGGGGTTAATTTTCCTAGCTCTTTTCCCCCCTTCCTTTTCAAAATCTTTTGTTGGTTTCCTTTGTTTTTTTGGGAGCAAAATGCAAATAAAGCCCTATGGAATTCAGTTATTAGCTGGCTACCGTGGTATTTATGCAATATAAAGTAGAAAGGCTTCATGCTCCTATGGTTTAAATAGCTTACATCTTGAAAGGTAAGGAGATAGAGGTTTATATAAATGTTAAATATAAATAGAATTTGAAAAAGGCGACTTGACATTGAAGTGACTTGACATCATGAATTCTACATTAAAGCTAAATATGGGATAAATAAATATGTAGAAAGATAGATAGACGATCGGTGGTACATAAGCAAGATAGATAGATAGATAGATAGATAGATAGATAGATAGATAGATAGATAGATAGATAGATAGAGAGACAGACAGACAGACAGACAGACAGACAGACAGACAGACAGACTAAATGAGAATAGAATGGAATGGAATGGAACGGAATGGAACAGAACAGAATAGAATAAGGAATAGAATAGAATAGAATAAAACAAAACAGAACAGAACAGAATAGAAAATAATTATTTATTGGCCAAGTGTGATTGGACACACAATGAATTTGTCTCCAGTGTATAAGCTCCCACTGTACATCTAAAACAACAAAGTGATAAATCATGATCATAATCATCATAAAATACATTAATCATAACTCACAACAGCTAGTGATGGTCACAGGATACTAAATAAGCAATTAATATAAATCATAAGATAGATAGATAAATAGAAAATAGATGATAAAGGTAGATAAGTGAGATAGATAGATAGATAGATAGATAGATAGATAGATAGATGATAGATAGATAGATAGATTAGATAGATAGATTAGATAGATAGATAGATAGATTAGATAGATAGATTAGATAGATTAGATAGATAGATAGATAGATAGATAGATAGATAGATAGATGATAGATAGATAGATAGATAGATAGATAGATAGATAGATAGATAGATAGACACGCAGACAATGATGGATGGATGGATGGACAGACGGACAGACAGACAGAGTTGAGGAGTGCTTGGTGCTGTCTGGATTTGGTTGTTTTCTTGCAGATGTTTCATTACCCAAACTAGGGAAACCTCATCAGTGCTCAGGAAACACTAAGGATCCCTCACTTCAATGCTCAGTTTCAAATATTCTCCTTTACTGGATAGACACAAGGACAGAGAAGCTTATTCATTTATCACATTTATATGCCACCCCATCTCAACGTTGCAGTTGGCGTATGCTATTTTTTTTAAAATAAATATTAAACAGCACCGCGTCCCATCTTTCATTTCCCTTAAAAGCAGACCTTTCGTTGGCCTCGGTTGATCCTAGAGGGATCAGAGAAATAGCGTCTCCAAGCCCTTTCGATGGGAAATCCAGTCTCCCCATAAACTTTGATGGAGCAGACAGGCGCTTAATAAAGTGGCAAGCCAAAAATAAACCACCAAATATGTTGCTGATTGATTCAATAAATATGCTTCGGAACAAAGCTGGATGTCAAAATAACTCAACGCTTTTGAGCTTTCTTTAGAAGGCTCCTAAAAAAGGCACTTCCTTCAATTAATATTTCAAAAGCTTTTTAGCTCGTATTTTCTAGCTGCCTGCTGGGATGGGTGAGAGGGAAATCCAAATGAGTCTAGAGGGAGGAAAAATCCAATTTTTTTTTTTTTGGCGCAATTAGAAATGAGGCTAAGGAGGTACAGGTAGTCCTCAGCTTACAACCATAACGGAGCACCAAATTACGACCGCAAGACATGCTCAATTTTCGGTTCTGCGCTAGGTGAACTGATTGTTAAATTATGCGATTCTATCCCTCTGTTAATGAGATCTAGGATTGCACTGGCTTTTTTTTTGCTGGTGCACCAGCGACAGACGCTGACTCACACCATGTTCCCCCGAAAATAAGACCCTGTCTTATATTTTTCTTGCCACCAAAGAAGGCACCAGGTCTTATTTTCGGGGGATGTCATCCACTAACTAACCTCACTTGTGCTTGTTGCCTCCGGCCTCCTTTTCGCTGTCAGAGGCCTCTGCGGTTGATAACAGAGCTCTGGATCGATCCAGAGCTCTGTTATCGGGGTGTGTGAGGCCTGGCTACAACTGTCCAAAGGTAAGTAGTAGGGCAGCTCCACTCCCCCATTCCCACCCTAGCTTAATTTTTACCCGTCCACTCTGGAGTGGGTGATATTTTAATTAGGGCTTATTTTGGGGGTAGGGCTTATATTGGACACACGTATAAAAATCAAGGTAGGACTTACTTTCAGGGAAGGCCGTATTTTTTGGGGGAAACAGGGGTATTTAAGTGGTGATCCCCTAGGACTCCTCTCACAGTTACTGCTATTCATCCAGGTACCACTTATTCTACGCCTGTGCATTTGGTTTTGTTTGCCTAACTGGGACCGAGACCTTACTGAATGTCTAGTTTAGTGAAAAGAAGGGGTCGGGGTAGCCATGTTCCACTATTTGAGGGAACAGACGAAGCGGGGGAGTCAAGCTATTCTCCAAAGCCCCTGAAGGCAGGACAAGAAGAAAGAGATGGAAACTAATCAGGCAGAGATCCAACCGAGAATTAAGGAGAAACCTCCTAACAGTGAGGATAATTAACTAGTGGAAGGGTTTGCCTCCAGCCATTGTGTCTGCTCCATCACTGCAGAGTTTTTAAGAAGATATTGGACAGCCATTTGTTCAGAATGGTATATAGAGTCTCCTGCTTAAGCAGTGGGTTGGACTAGAAGACCTCCAAGGTCCCTCCCAACTTCTATTCTATTCTATTCTATTCTATTCTATTCTATTCTATTCTATTCTATTCTATTCTATTCCATTCCATTCCATTCCATTCCCTTCCATCCCATCCCATCCCATTCCATTCTATATTCAATCCTATCCTATCCTTTTCCATTCCCTCTTCTCTTCTCTTCTCTTCTCTTCTCTTCTCTTCTCTTCTCTTCTCTTCTCTTCTCTTCTCTTCTCTTCTCTTCTCTTCTCTTTTTTTCCCTTCCCTTCCCTTCCCTTCCATTCCATTCCATTCTATATTCAATCCTATCCTATCCTTTTCCATTCCCTCTTCTCTTCTCTTCTCTTCTCTTCTCTTCTCTTCTCTTCTCTTCTCTTCTCTTCTCTTCTCTTCTCTTCTCTTTTTTTCCCTTCTTTCCTTCCCTTCCTTCCATTCCATTCTATATTCAATCCTATCCTATCCTTTTCCATTCCTCTTCTTCTCTTCTCTTCTCTTTCTTCTCTTCTCTTCTCTTCTCTTCTCTTCTCTTCTCTCTCTTCTCTTCTCTTCTTTTTCCCTTCCTTTCCTTCCTTCCATTCCATTCCATTCTATATTCAATCCTATCCTATCCTTTTCCATTCCTCTTCTCTTCTCTTCTCTTCTCTTCTCTCTCTTCTCTTCTCTTCTCTTCTCTTCTCTTCTCTTCCATTCCTTTCCCTTCCTTCCCTTCCATTCCAATCCATTCCATTCCATTCCATTCTATATTCAATCCTATCCTATCCTTTTCCATTCCTCTTCTCTTCTCTTCTCTTCTCTTTCTCTTCTCTCTTCTCTTCTCTTCTCTTCTCTTTCTCTTCTCTTCTCTTCTCTTCTCTTCTCTTCTCTTCCTTCTCTTCTCTCTTCCTTCTTTCCTCCTTTCCTTCCTTCTCTTCCATTTCTCTTCTCTTCTTCTCTTCTCTTCTCTTCTCTTCTCTTCTCTTCTCTTTCTTCTCTTCTCTTCTCTTCTTCCTTCCTTTCCTTCCCTTCCTTCCATTCCATTCCATATTCAATCCCATCCTATCCTTTTCCATTCCCTCTTCTCTTCTCTTCTCTTCTCTTCTCTTCTCTTCTCTTCTCTTCTCTTCTCTTCTCTTCTCCTCTCCTCTCCTCTCCTCTCCTCTCCTCTCCTCTCCTCTCCTCTCCTCTCCTCTTCTCTTCCGTTCCATTCCATTCCATTTTCTCTATTCAGTGTATTCTCTCCTCTCCTCTGTTCTCCCCTCCCTTCCTCTCCTCTCCTTTTTCAAATATCTCTGAAATGATTACCCAGCGAATCACAGATTGTTCAGCATTTCTCTACTTATTTACAACAGTTTGCAATGGATGGGTAAGGCTGCAATGTGAGTGAGAAGCCCACGTAGCTCTCCGCTCATTGAAGCCCATCTCTACCTTACCGACCTGGCAAGCCTCCCAAATTCCCCCTCTCCCTCCCCTCTTTATTGAAGACAGTGCTGCCAAACTCTGGGAAAACACTTCGAATCTACTGGAGGTAAAGCACTAAAATCCGTTGCTGTGACGACAAGGAAGCTTTCCCCAACAGAATGTCAGGTGACAAATGAGCAAACCTGCCTTTGTGCCAGAGTTGGAAAGGAAGACAAAATGCCAATTTTGAATGTCTTCTGGCTGGGGAAGAGTTTCATTTATATTGGGGGCATGACTGGAACCAATACCCCTGTCATGCCCCTGTCGGAATCTGATTCGGAGGGGGAGGCCGAGCAGCTGACAGGGAGTGGGAGTGTGGCTCCATTGGCTGTGGAAGAAACTGGGGAAGGGCACAGTCTGGCTGGGCAGAGCAGGGAAAAGGTAGAACAAGGGAGAGGGAATTCAAAGGAAGACCCAGGCCCACCTCCTCTTCATCCTAGGGCATGCAGGGAGGAATGGAGAAGGGAGCAACATGAGTTGAGTGGCTTACTGGGGAGGAAAGGGCCCTGATTCCCTTCATTAGCTGCAGATGGGAACACAGTGTTTAAAAAGGGAGTTTGCGCACAGCAACTTGTTGGGAACCAATCCTGTATTATCTTGTTTTGTCGAGGCTTATCTGGGTTCCTGGCATCTTCCCAACTGTGTGTGTTTTGTTGGCCTTTGAAGTCTGCAATTCCTTCTCCTGCCCTGTCCAGTTAATTGCCGCAGCGTGGTTTGTGTGGATTTTTAGTTACAGTTTGTATGTACTTTGTTTTTGGACTCAATTTCCTCCACTTAAAGACTGTTCTTGGGAGTTTTTTTCTCCAGCCAAAGGTAACCTGGACATTGGGGGGCAAAGTTGGAGGTATTAAAGGGACTTTTCTTACATATGTGACTGTGTTGCCTTTGTGCCACGCCCTGGGCCATCACAACCCTACTGTTTCTGGTCTGACCTATTCAAAGTGACTCTGCGTTCATTTATCCCAAGGAAATGAACCCCCCCCCCAAATCCCACGACTGACTGGCCCCCTCCCACCCTGCCCTGCCTCTCCCAGGAGTCCCCACGTGGCTTGTTTGGATGCAGGGAAGTGCAGGGTGCGCACAGAGTCTCAGGGAGGGCAAAAAAATGGGCCTCCCAGAAGTTTGGGAAGGCCATAAATGGGCCTGTTTCCGGCTTCCAGAGACCCTCCGGAGCCCAGGGAGGCAGTTTTTGCCCTCCTGGTGGTCGAGGAAAGCCTCCGGAGCCTGGGTAAGGCAACCCCCCGACCATGGTGCAGAAGGCCGACTAGGCCACACCCACACAGCAACTGGGCAGAGAACCCTTTGCTAAAAATTTTTGAAGCCCACTCCGATTTGCATCCTTTTAGAGAGATGTTGAGGCCTCTTGGAGGTTTGTCTGTATCTTCAGGATCACCTGAGGAGTGCAAAATTGCCTTAGTCAAAATTGAACAGCCCTCCCTCAACCAAGGCGGGGGAGGATATGACATCATTTACCTCCAGTCTACAACATGGTCCTTTCACCAGTTCCAAGAAGGCTCCATACCCATTTGCACAACTCGGGTGTCCCTAATAAGAGTTTTTTCCCCAAAAGCCATCACTCTGCTGAACAAATAATTCCCTCAACACTGTCCAACTATTTAAAAAGTCTGCACTCCCATTACTATTAATCTTCTCATCACTCCTGATCACCCCTCCCCTCCCACTTGTGACTGTATGACTGTGACTTTTTCACTTGTATCCTTACGATTTATATGGACTGTTTCCTAGCATGATTTGATTGTTTATTGTACCCTATGACTATCATTAAGTGCTGGACGTGATGATTCTTGACTCTTGACGAATGTATCTTTTCTTTTATGTCCACTGAGAGCATTTGCACCAAGACAAATTCCTTGTGGGTCCAATCACACTTGGCCAATAAAGAATTCTATTCTATTCTATTCTATTCTATTCTATTCTATTCTATTCTATTCTATTCTATTCTATTCTATTCTATTCTATTCTATTCTATTCTATTCTATTCTTTCTATTCTATTCTATTCTATTCTATTCTATTCTATTCTATTCTATTTCTATTTCTATTTCTATTTCTATTTCTATTTTATTCTTTTATTGACTGTTTCCTAGTATGATTTTACTTATTTTACCCTATGAGTATCATTGTGTTGTACCTGATGATTCTTGACTCTTGACGAATGTCTCTTTTCTTTTATGTCCACTGAGAGCATTTGCACCAAGACAAATTCCTTGTGTGTCCAATCTCACTTGGCCAATAAAGAAGTCTAATTCTATTCTATTCTATTCTATTCTATTCTATTCTATTCTATTCTATTCTATTCTATTCTATTCTATTCTATTCTACTGTACTCTACTTTACTCTACTCTACTCTACTCTATTCTATTTCTATTTCTATTTCTATTTCTATTTTATTCTTTTTATTGACTGTTTCCTAGTATGATTTTATTGTTTATTGTACCCTATGACTATCATTAAGTGTTGTACCTGATGATTCTTGACTCTTGACGAATGTATTTTTTTTTCTTTTATGTATATTGAGAGTATTTGCACCAAGACAAATTCCTTGTATGTCCAGTCACACTTGGCCAATAGAGAATTCTATTCTATTCTATGTTTATATGTTATGTTCATATTTATACTTGTTTTCTCCTACATGCTTGACAAACAAAATAAAATAAAACAAAACAAAACAAAACAAAATAAAATAATAAAATAAAATAAAATAATAAAATAATATAATAAAATAAAATAAAATAATAAAATAATAAAATAATAAAATAAAATAATAAAATAAAATAAAATAAAATAAAATAATAATAAAATAAAATAAAATAAAATAAAATAAAATAAATAAAATAAAATAAAATAAAATAATAAATAAAATAAAATAAAATAATAAAATAAAATAAAATAAAATAATAAAATAAAATAAAATAAAATAAAATAAAATAAAATAAAATAAAATAAAATAAAATAAAATAAAATAAAATAAAATAAAATAAAATAAAATAAAATAAATGTTGGGTGAAGCAGTACAGCCAGCCCCCTCCCTTAAATATTCAGGGTTAGGTCGTGTGCAACCAAAACTCTTTCTCACCCATCACTTCTCATTTAGTAAGTCTAGCGCCCTGCCAATCTCTAATAAAAGACATGCAATGCAACTATGGCAGGTATAAAAAACAACAACCTTCCAACTTTCTTTTTGCACACATACACACACACACACAAATCCCCCAAAATCTTTTCTAACAGCCTGGGCTAGAAATAGTGTCTGCAGATCACACCTGCCTGGCTTCCTAAAAATATAAAATCTGGTAGTCAGATGATTGTCTGATTTTTGAAAGTTGGTCGGGGGAAAGCAAGCGAGATTCTCCAGGGCTGACCAGTCACTGCTATGGAGCTGAATATGGAAAAACAAGGACATCAGCCTGGCAACTGAATACAGGTAGTTCTTGATTTACAACAGCTCATTTAGTGACCGTTCAAAGTTACAACGGCACAGAAAAAAGGGACCCCCGGACCCATTTTTCCACACTTAATGACTGTTGCTGCATCCCCAAAGACACATGATTAAAATTCAGATGCTTGGCAACAGGCTTGTACTTATGACGGTTAAAATATCCCCTTGATGACTTTCTGACAATGGAGAAGCCAGACTCACGTAACAACCAGGTCACTGGTTTAACAGCTGCAATGACTCACTGAACAACTGCGGCAAGGAAGGTCGTAAAATGGGGCAGAACTCACGTAACAAATGTGTCACTTAGCAACAGAAATTTTCGGCTCAATTGTGGTTGTAAGTCGAAGACTACCTAGAATAGAACAGAACAGAACAGAACGCAGAACAGAACAGAATAGAATGCAGAATAGAACAGAATAGAATAGGAATGCAGAATAGAACACAACACAGCAGAATAGAATAGAATAGAATAGAATGCAGAATAGAATAGAATAGAATAGAATAGAATAGAATAGAATAGAATAGAATAGAATAGAATAGAATAGGCATGCAGAATAGAATAGAATAGAATAGAATGCAGAATAGAATAGAATGCAGAATAGAATAGAATAGAATAGAATGCAGAATAGAATAGAATAGAATAGAATAGAATAGAATAGAATAGAATAGAATAGGAATGCAGAACAGAACAGAATAGAATGCAGAATAGAACAGAATAGAATAGAACACAGAATAGAACAGAACAGAATAGAATGCAGAATAGAACAGAATAGAATAGGAATGCAGAATAGAACAGGAAAAGAATGCAGAATAGAATGCAGAATAGAATAGAATGCAGAATAGAATAGAATGCAGAATAGAATAGAATAAAATAGAATAGAATGCAGAATAGAATAGAATAAGAATGCAGACTAGAATAGAATAGAATAGAACACAGAATAGAACAGAACAGAATAGAATGCAGAATAGAACAGAATAGAATAGGAATGCAGAATAGAACAGGAAAAGAATGCAGAATAGAATGCAGACTAGAATAGAATGCAGAATAGAATAGAATAAAATAGACTAGAATGCAGAATAGAATAGAATAAGAATGCAGAATAGAACAGAACAGAACAGAACAGAACACAATATTAACAATCGTTCTTCATAGCAACAGAAATTCTGGTCCCAATTGTGATCATAAGTTGGGGACTGCTTGCATATTTCCTCTCAAAAAGAGTTTTCTTCTTTCCGGCTGGGGAATTTTATCACCGGGCTCCTCTATTCCACATTAGCTAAATTGCAAAGTTTCACTTTCAGTGGATAAATGTTTTTTTTTTGGCAAACCACAGGCAGTCTTATTAGCACAATACGTTTCTTTGTGGTCTAGACTTAATAAGAAGAGTTGAATTAATCCCATCCTGATACTAAATTAGATACTATATGGATCTTTTTTTAAAACAAAATCTATAATTACTTTTTCCCTTCCTCCTTTCTTTCACATTTTGTTTCTTTTAATCTCTGTAATTAGTGGAGGTGTTTGTAAAAACAACTAATCTCTGGTGTATTTTGGAGTTCTTCTAGTTAAACCTCATCAATGAAATGTAAGGGGGAAAAAAGAATGAAAAAGGCATTTTCATTAAGGGATGAATGTTTATACATTAGAAACTACGGAGATCTACTAAATTAGGGGTGACAGCTGGTCAGGTGCTGTGGAGAATAAAATAACAGGAGTTGCAAGGGACCTTGGAGGTCTTCTAGTCCAGCCCCTTGCTGAAGCAGGAAGATCTATACTATTTCAGACAAAGGGCTGTCCAATCTCTTCTTTGAAAACTTCCAGATATGGAGCACCTACAAATTCTGGAGACAAAAATTGTTCCACCGGTTCATTCTCCATCACTGGAGGCTTTTAAGAAGAGACTGGAGAACCATTTGTCTGAAATGGTATAGGGCCATGATTTGTGCCAGCACATGAGTCGCAGGCAAACTTACCTCACGTGCGCCTCATACGTGCGCCTCACAGCAGATTTTCGGACTGTTTGAGGCCTTTTCGGCCTCCCTGAGGCTTGATGAAAGCCTTTGCAGGCCGAAAAATAGGCCCGTTTTGTCACTTCCTGTATTTCCAGAAATACCGGAAGTGACGAAACAGGCCCATTTTTCGGCCTGCAAAGGCTGCAGCGGCTTTCTTCAAGCCTCTAGGAGGGTGAGAAAGGCTTCAAATGGGTGGAAAATCGGCTGGGAGGCACAGTGCAGGTAAGGGAGCGGTAGTGGGCGGGGGGGTGGTGGTGGTTGTGCATGCATGTGCAGGGGCCGGGGGCACACATTGCCTTCTGGGTGCTGGCACGTGACACAATTTTTGGCACAGGAGCCCAAAAAGGTTAGCACCCACTGGTATAGCGTCTCCTGCTTGAGCAGGGAGGGGGTTGGACTAAATGACCTCCAAGGTCACTTCTGATATTCTGTTAAAACACTTTTTGTGGCACCGGGACCCCAAAAGAAGGACTAAAGGGGACATGATAACAATGTTCCAGTATTTGAGGGGTTGCCACAAAGAAGCGGGGGGGGGTGTCAACTTATTTTTCCAAAGCACCTAAAGGTAGGACAGGAAACAATGGAGGGAAACTAACCAAGGAGACCTGGAATTAAGGATTTATTTATTTTTTTGACAGTGAGAGCAATCAATCAATGGAACAACTTGCCTTCAGAAGCTGTGGGTGCTCAATCACTGGAGGCATTCAAGAACTGGACACAATCATTGATCTCAAATGGTGTAGGGTCTTCTGCTTAAGCACGGGGTTGGACTAGAAGACCTCCAAGGTCCCTTCCGAGTCTGTTATTGTATAGCAGGGTCTTCCAACTTGACAGCTTTAAGACTTGTGGACTTCCAACTCCCAGAATTCCTCCCCCAGTCATCAGTGTTAGCTCAGGAATTCTGGGAGTTGAAGTCCACAAGTCTGAAACTTGCCAAGTTTGAAGGCCCTTGTTCTATAAGGATCTCCTGCTCAAGCAGGGGGTTGGAGTAGACGACCTCCCAGATCCCTTCCGACTCTGTTATCCTGTAAAATCTATAACGATCTCCTTCTTAAGCAGGGGAGTGGACTAGACGACCTCCCAGGTCCTTTCCGACTCTGTTATCCTATAAAATCTATAACAATCTCCTTCTTAAGCAGGGGGTTGGACTAGACGACCTCCCAGGTCCCTTCCGACTCTGTTATCCTATAAAATCTATAGATCTCCTTCTTAAGCAGAGGGTTGGAGTAGACGACCTCCCAGATCCCCTCCGACTCTGTTATCCTATAAAATCTATAACGATCTCCTTCTTAAGCAGGGGTTGGACTAGATGACCTCCCAGGTCCCTTCCGACTCTGTTATCCTATAAAATCTCTAACGATCTCCTTCTTAAGCAGGGGGTTGGACTAGACGACCTCCCAGGTCCCTTCCGACTCTGTTATCCTATAAAATCTATAACTATCTCCTTCTTAAGCAGAGGGTTGGAGTAGATGACCTCCCAGATCCCTTCCGACTCTGTTATCCTATAAAATCTATAACAATCTCCTTCTTAAGCAGGGGTTGGACTAGACAACCTCCCAGGTCCCTCCGACTCTGTTATCCTATAAAATCTATAACGATCTCCTTCTTAAGCAGGGGTTGGACTAGACGACCTCCCAGGTCCCTTCCGACTCTGTTATCCTATAAAATCTATAACGATCTCCTTCTTAAGCAGGGGTTGGACTAGAGGACCTCCCAGGTCCCTTCCGACTCTGTTATCCTATAAAATCTATAACAATCTCCTTCTTAAGCAGGGGGGTTGGACTAGACGACCTCCCAGGTCCCTTCCGACTCTGTTATCCTATAAAATCTATAGATCTCCTTCTTAAGCAGAGGGTTGGAGTAGATGACCTCCGATCCCTTCCGACTCTGTTATCCTATAAAATCTATAACGATCTCCTTCTTAAGCAGGGGTTGGACTAGAGGACCTCCCAGGTCCTTCCGACTGTTATCTGTAAAATTTATATCTTTATCATGGTTGGACTACTCCGGTCCCTTCCGCCTGTTAAATTTATAACGATCTCCTTCTTAAGCAGGGGAGTGGACTAGACGACCTCCCAGGTCCCTTCCGACTCTGTTATCCTATAAAATCTATAACAATCTCCTTCTAAGCAGGGGTTGGACTAGACGACCTCCGGTCCCTTCCGACTCTGTTATCCTGTAAAATTTATAACGATCTCCTTCTTAAGCAGGGGAGTGGACTAGACGACCTCCCAGGTCCCTTCCGACTCTGTTATCCTATAAAATCTATAACAATCTCCTTCTTAAGCAGGGGGGTTGGACTAGCGACCTCCCAGGTCCTTCCGACTCTGTTATCCTATAAAATCTATAACGATCTCCTTCTTAGCAGAGGTTGGAGTAGATGACCTCCCAGATCCTTCACTCTGTTATCCTATAAAATCTATAACATCTCCTTCTTAAGCAGGGGTTGACTAGAGGACCTCCCAGATCCTTCCGACTCTGTTATCCTGTAAATTTATAACGATCTCCTTCTTAATCATGGGGTTGGACTAGACGACCTCCCAGGTCCCTTCCGACTCTGTTATCCTATAAAATCTATAACGATCTCCTTCTTAAGCAGGGGGTTGGACTAGACGACCTCCCAGGTCCCTTCCGACTCTGTTATCCTATAAAATCTATAACGATCTCCTTCTTAAGCAGAGGGTTGGAGTAGATGACCTCCCAGATCCCTTCCGACTCTGTTATCCTATAAAATCTATAACAATCTCCTTCTTAAGCAGGGGGTTGGACTAGACAACCTCCCAGGTCCCTTCCGACTCTGTTATCCTATAAAATCTATAACGATCTCCTTCTTAAGCAGGGGTTGGACTAGATGACCTCCCAGGTCCCTTCCGACTCTGTTATCCTGTAAAATTTATAACGATCTCCTTCTAAGCATGGGGTTGGACTAGACGACCTCCCAGATCCCTTCCGACTCTGTTATCCTGTAAAATCTATAACGATCTCCTTCTTAAGCAGGGGGTTGGACTAGATGACCTCCCAGGTCCCTTCCGACTCTGTTATCCTGTAAAATCTATAACGATCTCCTTCTTAATCATGGGGTTGGACTAGACGACCTCCCAGGTCCCTTCCGACTCTGTTATCCTATAAAATCTATAACGATCTCCTTCTTAAGCAGGGGGTTGGACTAGACGACCTCCAAGCACCCTTCCGATGCCATTATTCTCCATTCTGTCTCAGAGACGCGAAGGAGAAGGGCCGGGAATTATTTTCCTTGCCTTGCCTCTGTTTTTTTGTGCCACTGGGGCCGCTTTGCATGTCGTCCTCGCACTCTCTGGGGGCAGAGCCACCCTGAACTTCCTTGTCACCAATTAACTCCTCTTAGCAACGGAGCATCCCCGTCCCCTGCCCTCACCCCCATTTCCACCAAGCCTGAATAATGCAGCCTTTGTGTCTGTCTGGGTTGTTTTTCTCTCTCTCTCTCTTTCTCTCTCTCTCTTTTCTCTTGGGCGTCCTTTCCGTTTTCATTTGCAACCAGAAGTTTTGCTGTGCCAGGGGGCTGCGTTTTTTGTTTTGTTTTTTTGCAAGGCCCGGTTGGTTCCCAACCTCTTCCGGAAGAGTCTGTTAAAGGCAGACTGGGATCTTTTTTAGGATTGATGATTGCTCTGTTCCAGAGGAAATGATCCCTGGACTCCGGGAGGAAATACAAAAGTGATGCGAAAGTGACACCGTCAGCGGTTTTGGGGCTGGCATTCTCATTATGCGCCCATTCCCCCTCCTCTAATTTTGCTATTTATTATGCTTTGGGTTCTTTATTAGTATTTTTTTTTCCTCCTCCCTCCGCCGTCGTTTTGTTGGGATGAATAAGCTGGCAAGTCTGGGATGGGAAAACCGGACCCTAAATGAAAATAAATGACGCTGGTCTATGGAGAGAAGGATCTCTACATTGACTACCGCGCAGATTGTATCAAAAGTAAGTCACACAACCCACAACTCTACATCCAACCCTACCTCATCCAACCCAGCATCACTCAAAACTAGGCACGCCCGCCCCTAACTACCTCGATTCCAACTACAGCTGTCCTTAAATGCAAGCTACTCAATGCAAGAAGCCTCGTGAATAAAATACCTGAATTTCTCCTCTTACTAAATATGGCTTCAAAAAGGGAGACCCCAGCTTAGTTGAAAATTACAGACCAATCTCTTTATGCTGCGTCACCTGTAAAATCATGGAATAAATTATTAACCAATCCGTTATCCTCCACTTAGAGACAAACAACCTACTCTCTAATAAACAATTTGGTTTCAGGAAAAATCTGTCATGTAATCTGCAACTCTTACACTGCAAAAACATATGGACTACACAACTCGATCAGGGCAAAGCAATAGAGGCAATCTACATAGACTTCTGTAAAGCCTTTGATTCAGTGGTACACGACAAACTACTCCTAAAACTAAAATCTTATGGTATCTCTGGACACGTGCATAACTGGATAGAAGCATTCCTGTCAAACAGACAACAAATGGTCAAAAGTGGGAGCGTCCTATCAAATTCTGTACCTGTCAATAGGGGTGTCCCCCAAGGCAGTGTTCTAGGACCAACTCTTTTCATACTCTACATAAATGACCTCTGTGATCATATCAAGAGCAACTGCGTTCTCTTCATTCTCTTTGCTGATGATGTAAAGCTATTCAACACCACAGACAATACTGCTACCCTTCAAAAAGACCTTGACTATGTATCAGAATGGTCAATCAAATGGCAACTTCAAATCTCAACAAACAAATGCTCTGTCTTACATATTGGCAAAAATATAAATCAGAAAATAAAATACAGGCTGAATAGTCAAGACCTTGTTGATGATCCAAACTCTGTCAAGGACCTTGGAGTACTCATCTCTAATGATCTAAGTGCTAGAGCCCACTGTAACTACATAGCCAAAAAGGCCTTAAGAGTTGTTAACCTAATCTTACGTAGCTTTTTCTCTGGTAATATCACACTATTAACTAGAGCATACAAAACATTTGCTAGACCAATACTCTAATACAGCTCATCAGTCTGGAACCCACATTACGTATCTGATATTAACACAGCTGAGAAAGTCCAGAAATATTTCACAAGAAGAGTTCTCCACTCCTCTACTTGTTGCAGAATACCTTTTGCCACCAGACTCGAAATTCTAGACATAGAAAACCTAGAACTAGGCCGCCTTCGGTCTGATCTAAGTATAGTATATAAAATCATACATTGCAATGTCCTACCTGTCAATGAATACTTCAGCTTCAACCATAACAACACAAGAGCACACAATAGATACAAACTCAAGGTTAATCGCACCAAACTTATTGCAGGAAATACGACTTCAGCAACCGAGTGGTCAATGTCTGGAATACTCTACCTGACTCTGTGGTTTCTTCCCCAAACCCCCAAAACTTTAACCTTAGACTTTCTACTATTGACCTCACCCCTTTCCTAAGAGGTCTGCAGGGGGCGTGCATAAGCGTCTGCCTTTCTGCCCTACTGCCATTCTGTTGTTTTGTTTTTCTGCTATTCTATTATTCTGCTATTCTGCTATTCTATTATTCTGGGCAAGGCTGTGCACTTTGACACACACACAGCATTCACAGAGACATAAATGCTTAGGGAAGTTTTTATTCTGCTATTCTATTGTTCTGCTGTTCTGTTATTCTGCTACTCTATTGTTCTGTTATTCTGTCATTCTATTCTTCTGCTATTCTGTTGTTCTGGGCACTTTGACTCTGCACTTTGACACACACAGCTTACACACAGACCTAAACGCTTAGGGAAGTTTGCTTCTTTTCAACTGCAAAAGGGGTTTTCCCACTCAATTCTAACCTTCGCTGTAGGGAAGTTCTGGTTCCCTGTGAGATCATTAAACCAACACAACAATTGCCCTACTAGAAATTCACATCCCCTGAAAACTAGTCACTGCCAATT
The DNA here is from genome assembly GCF_049901735.1 of Notechis scutatus. Lineage (NCBI taxonomy): Eukaryota > Metazoa > Chordata > Lepidosauria > Squamata > Elapidae > Notechis > Notechis scutatus. Next base: position 5,032,775 of record NC_142011.1, on the reverse strand, counting down.
GGAAGGATGGCGGAATATCAGAGGGAGGCTCGTAAAATGATTAAGCTCCAAACAGAACAGAAAACCCTTTTGGGCATCTTTTGGGCAGCTGCTCCTTTCATAGAAATTGATGGCCCCGGGTTCGAGTTTGGGCTTCCTTGGCTAACAGCTCTTCAGCTTCTTGGCTTTCTTGGTAGAAATCCCCTGATTTAAAGGCAGAAGAAGAATACGCTGAGTTTTTTCTCCCCCGCAGTCGGATGGTGATTTTAAGTAAAGATAAAGGTTCCCCATGCACATCCCTGCTAGTTTTTTCCGGCTCTCGGGGCAGTGCTCATCTCCGTTACAAGCCGAAGAGCCAGCGCTGTCCGAAGACGTCTCCGTGGTCAGGTGGCCGGCATGACTAAACGCCGAAGGCGCACGGAACGCTGTTACCTTCCCACCAAAGGTGGTCCCTATTTTCCAACTTGCATTTTTTTAATGTGCTTTCAAACTGCTAGGTTGGCAGAAGCCGGGACAAGTAAAAAGGAGCTCACTCCATTACGCGGCGCTAGGGATTCGAACCACTGAACTGCAGATCTTTTCTGATTGATAAGCTCAGCGTCTTAGCCACTGAGCCACCGCGTCCCTGTATGGTGACTCTAACAAGCTATTAATTTATAATTCACAGGAACCATTTGCAATTTCAATTTACAACCGCAGTCGAGCTCCCAAATTTCTGTTGTTGAATGAGACCATTGTTAAGTGGAAAAATCAATGTTTTTTTTTTCATTTTTTAATAAATTTTGTTGTGTTGTTGTTGTTGGTGAGCTGGCCAGAGTCACTGAGAGTGTCAGTTTTGGAAGCCATATTGAGGCCAGATGCTTCCACGCTGCCACATTTTGAGCCCGGGAAAGTGGGAGGGCGGAATTTCCTGGAGTGTACGTAGTTAGACATAATAACATTCTTTTTCTAATTCAAGGTCATGTTAGTTGAGGGGAAGTGAAGGGAAGTTTGGGGAAGTTTCAAGTTGGGATGGATGGTGATTGGGGCATGTGATGTGATGATGGTTGAAGGGGAGGGATTTGTAGTTTTTACTTATCGTAAGGAAGCCCAGAACTTTCAGATTTGGGATTCCCCACTTTGTACCAGTTTACTATCCCAAATAAAAAGAACTTTTGAGAAGAGAAGAAACTCTTGGAGTTATTGGTTGGAGTGGAGGTTTGCTGGAATGCTGACAGAGAGTGAGTAGGCAGCCCTTTAAATTGAATTGAGTTAAATCAAATCAAATCAATATGTTTTGCCCCCTTGCCCCTTTCTTGTCAAAGTTGTTAAACAAGTAATTTTAGTTGCTAAGTGAATCACAAGGTTGTTAAGTGAATCAGGCTTCCCCCTTGACTTGTCTCGTCAGAGGGTCACAAAAGGTGACCACATGACCGCCGAGACACTGTTACAATGGTCATAAGTAAGAGTCAGTTGCCAAGCATCTGAATTTTGATCACATGACCACAGGGAGGCTGCAACGGTCGTAAGTGTGAAAAATGGTTGCAAAATGGGATCACATGACTCTGGGACAATGCACCTGTCACAAATGTGAGTCGGGGGTCAAGTATCCGAATGTAAATCATGACCACACAGATGCTACAACCATCATAAGTATGAAAAATGGTCATAATTCCCTTTTTTTCAGTGCCATTGTAACTTTGAATGGTCACTAAATGAACTGTTGTAAGTCGAGGACTACCTGTACTTCAAAGTTTCCTACGTTATACAGGAGATCCTCGACTTATAACCATTCATTTAGCGACCATTTGAAATCACAATGGCACTGAAATAAGGGACTTACGGCCATTTTTCACACTTATTGTGATGACCCAGGACGTGGCACAAAAGCAACAAAGTCACAAAAAATAGGTAAAGTCCCTTTAATTCCTCCAACTTGGCCCCCAATGTCCAGTTATCATCGGCTGGAGAAAAAAACTCTCCCAAGAACAGTTTTTAAAGGGAAGAAATTCTGTCCGACCCCAAAGTATATATAAATTATAAATAAAAATCAACACAAACCACACTGCAGCAATTAATGAGACAGGGCAGGATAAGGGATTGCAGACTTCAAAAGATAGCGAAACACACACAGTTGGGAGGACGCCAGAACCTAGATAAGACTTGAAAAACCAAAATAATTCACGCTTTGCTTCCACCAAGGTGCTGTGTGCAAACACCCCTTTTAAACCCCGTTTCCCCAGCTACAGCTAACGAAGGGAATCAGGGCCCTTTTCTCCGCCGGAACCCACGTTGCTCCCTTCTCTGTTCGTCCCTGCTTGCCCTAAGATGAAGAGGGGGTGGCTCTGAATGCCCAGCCGGACTGTGCCCTTCCCCAGTTTCCTCCACAGCCACTGGAGCCACACTCCCACTCCCTGCCAGCTGCTCAACTTCCCACTCGGGATCAGATTCCAACAGGAGCATGACACTTATGACCATTGCAGCACCCCCATGGTCACATGGATCAAAATTCAGACGCTTGATAACTGACTCGTATTTATGAGAGTTGCAATGTCCCGGGGTCATGTGATCCCCTTGTGCGACCTTCTGACAAGCAATGGGGAAACCAGATTCATTTCACAAACTCGTGACTCACTTAACAATTGCAGTGATTCACTTAACAACTGTGGCCAAAATGGTCGGAAAATGGGTGAGACTCACTTAACAACAGAAATTTGGGGCTCAATTGTGGTCGTAAATTGAGGATAACCTGTGTTCTTGAGGGCCCAATCCATCCTCAGTGCTCCGTCTCCTTGAAAAGCAAAAAAATAAAAATAAAAATTGGAGTGTGATTCGTATTTTAATACAGAAAATTTTGAAAATGGAGATAAAGATCAAACCAGAATTTTTCCTTTGGGGCGTATTGGAAGAGAACATTTTGGAACTTTGTTATTATATATATATATTAACAGCAGCAAGTCTAATGTATGCTCAAAAATGGAAAGACACTTCGATTCCTACTCTGGACAAAGGGTTGCAGAAGTTGATGTAGTTGGCTGAAATGGCAAAATTGACTATTTTGATTTTGAAAAAAAGAACATAAGTACTTTTGTTTCCACATGGAAACTGCTTCTGAATTGAGCTCGAAGTGGAAAGGAATGAAACTTTGATTTTTGGGTTTTCCCGAGTAGATGGATAGATCTTTACAGAAATGGCTGGTTCATATTATTATGAAAAAGCAAAAAGTTGTGATTTGATGTTAATGCCTTATTTTACTCCAACGGAGAGAATCAGAAGTCAACGTTTCCTTTTCTTTTTCTTATCCTCCCTCACTTCTCTTTCCCAACTTCCTTCCCACTGCTTTCCTGTTTAACTTTCGTATTTTGTATCTTATACTATTTTACAACTCAATAAAACTGTTAAACCAGAATCTGAAAAACGACATTTAACACAACACGGTTTTCTGACTAAAATGGTCCAACTGAGATCGCCGTACGGGGGCCTGATTGGGGTAGGCTGCAGGGGTGATACAGAAATATAATTCTTTTTATGTCATTTTATTCTATTTGACATATTTATATATTAAATTTTTGTATTTTGTCTTAGAGCCGTGATGATGAACCTATGGTACGCATGCCATAGGTGGCATGCAGAGCCATTTGTGCTGGCACACAAGCTGCAGGCAAACTTACCTCACTGCTCATGCGCATGCCTGAGCTGATTTTCAGCCTGTTTGAGGCCCAGAGGCTTGAGGAAGGCCTCTGCAGGCCGAAAAATAGGCCCGTTTCATCACTTCCTGTATTTCCGGAAAATACCGGAAGTGACGAAACGGACGCATTTTTCGGCCTGCAAAGCCTGCAGAGGCCTTCCTCAAACCTCTGGGAGGCTGAGAAAGGCCTCAAATGGGCAAAAAAATGAGCTATGAGGTGCAGTGCAGGTAACAGGGTGGTGGCGGGGGGATTGCTTATTGCCTTCTGGGTACTGGCATGCGAGTGCGTGCACAAGCGCGTGCACAATTTTTGGCACAGGAGCCCAAGGAGGTTCGCCACCACTGTCCTATAGCTATTGTATTTACCCTACTCTCATTTTAAATGGTTTGTTTAGAATTTTATTGGTGTTAGGTGTTGGAACCTGTACATTGATATGGCCTATAGGCTAATCAATCAAACAATATGCCTTGTTTCCCAGAAAATAAGACCCTGTTCTTATATTTTTTTGCCACCAAAAAAGGCACCAGGTCTTATTTTGGGGGGGACGTCATCCACTGACTAACCTCATTGCGCGCATCACCCTCAGCCTCCTTTTCACTGTCAGAGGCCTTCAGGAACTTTTTCTTCTGCGGCTGGCAAGATTTTCCTGGAGGCCTCTGCAGCGGATAAGAGACCTCTGGATCGATCCAGAGCTTTGTTCTCAGCTCCAGAGGCCTTCAGGAAAGTTTTGCTAGCCTTGCTGGCTGCAGAAGAAATGGGCCGGCAAGGCAGGTGTCGGGATGTGTGCGAGGCCTGGCTACAACTGTCCAAAGGTAAGTAGTAGGGCAGCTCCACCCCACCATCTCCAACCTAGCTTAATTTTTATCCGTACACTCTGGAGTGGGTGGAATCTTAATTAGGGCTTATTTTTTGAGGGGGGCGGTAGGGCTTATATTGGGCACACATGTAAAAATCAAGCTAGGACTTACTTTCGGGGTAGGTCGTATTTTCAGGGGAACAGGATATAAGTTAAACTTAAAAATAAAGGAAAGCAGCGCTTATAAGCATGTATTCCTTGCTAGGAATCCTGAAGGAATATAATCCATCAGCCTTATCTTTCATCGTATAAAACCAGGGTTGTAATTGGAATTAAAGGAGGGGGGAAACCTGCCAAGTGTAGAATGAAATTCAATTTGCAACTGAGATTACGAGAGATTACGTTCCTTCCATGATTTTGTGGCTTTGAAATCATATATCGTAAATGTTGCTCGTTTTTTTTCCTTTCGTTCAGGCAAGCTCCGTAAATCTAAGGGAGAAAGCGAAATTAATTTGGTTAGCGGACTGCGTCCTAACCTCGGCTGCGTTATCACGAAGCGGGATTTGGCTCCTATGATATTTTAATTGGTCTTCTTGTTATCCAGCGCAAAAAAACTTTTCACTCTATTAAAGAACTGCTTTCTTTCTGTTGAAAATCTGTTGAATTTCTAGGGCTGTCTGTCTTCTGGGATGAGTGTAGGCAGCTTCACCAAGTTAAAATTAACACACTATGTTATTTTTTTTTAAAAAAAATTGTGCATATGAATAGTTAATTGGAAATTAATTAATGCAACCAGTTGTTTTTTTCTCTTAGGCCTCAACACAGTTTTTACCATTGTGGGAAGCCACCCCCCCCCCCCCATTCCCTAGAAGAATTAAATATTTTGAGGAATATTTCAAAAATTCAAAACCTTCAAGAAGAGATTGGACTGTCATTTGTCAGAAATGGTGTAGGCTTGTATGGGGGGTTGGACTAGATGATCTATAAGGTCCCTTCCAACTCTGATTATCTATTATCTGTTATAAAGTCAGCATAAAATATTTCCCCTAAAAGAGAAATAAGAAAATCTTAAGGGAGACAGAGACACAGAGCCCCAGCTCCTTGCCCCCAAACAGATACTGAGCTGGGGCAGCTTTTAGAAATGCAGATTTGGTAATCCATTACCCCCCTGCAGCAAAGTTTGAATAAAGGCAGATCAGCTCTTACCCAAGAGCCAAAACAGGGCAAAGTCATTAATTATTGCATCACCCTCAGAAAAACCAACCAAACTTAGCTCAGACAAACATCTAGGATTTGTCCTTTGCCTATAGAGCCAACTATGACCCCTACATAACCCCTACATGGTCCCAAGGCAGTCTGACAACAACCAATAGAAGACATGGTCTTGCACAGGAACAGGAAGCTCAAGGGCAAAGTCCAAGAGACGGTATAAAATACCCCTCACTCTCAACTCCATGTGGTCAGCTGCCCAGAATCATGTGCTTGGTGGTTCTGCTTCATCATGAAACCATCTTTCCAATCAGCCTCCAGCCTCCATTTTGTCTCCAGTGCCTTTCTCATGGCTTATAACTGGGCCTGGATGCTTCTTCCCACACCATGATTGACAGAACTGATTACTGCAACCTGGTGTCCCCTAGGAAAGCTGGGCTTAAATTGCAATAAATCCAGAGCCAGGGCGCCTAGTTAGCTATTTATTTTATCCCCGTTTTAATCCTTACAAGTACCTCAAGGTGGTGAACATACCTAATACAGGTAGTCCTCGACTTACACCAGTTCATTTAGGGACCATTCTGGCTGGGGAATGCTGGGAATTCTAAAATCCAGATAGCTTAAAATGGCTAAAGTTGGGGGATAATATGCTCTTCTATAGATTCAGAGAACTATAAAGTTGGAAGGAATTACCGAAATGGCGTAAACCAACCAATCAATTAAACCATCCAGAACAGTTGGCCGTTCAACCTCCAAATGAAAATATTCAAACCTCCAGAGATATTTAAAAAAATAAATTTGCAACCCACATGGGGAATTTATTCCATTCTATCTCAAATCAGGGCATTTTTCGTTCTCACGAAATGAAATCTGAGAAGCTGCCATTTTTATTTTTTACAAATGTTTACAAATCTACAAATACATGTTTTTACAAATATGTCAAGGCGCAGAACATATCCAACACACCTTCCCTCTCCTATTTTCCCCACAACAACCCTGCGAGGTAGGTTGGGCTGAAACAGAGGGACCGACTCCGTGAGTCAATCAGCTGGCTTTCCTCACTAAGGCAGGGCTAGAACTCCCAGTCTCCTTGCAATTGGTCCAAAGTTACCCAACCAGCTTTCATGCTTAAGGTGGGACTAGAATTCCCAGTCTCCTTTGATTGGTCCAAAGTCACCCAGCTGGTTTTCATGCCTAAGGCAGAACTAGAACTCACAGTCTCCTGGTGATAGGGGCAAAGTCACCCAGCTAGCTTTCATGATTAAGGCAGGACTAGAACTCCTAGTCTCTGGATGTTTGGCTCAAAGTCACCCAGTTAGCTTTCATACTTAAGGCAAGACTAGAACTATTAGTCTCCTTTGAATGGTCCAAAGTCACCCAGCTGGTTTTCATGCCTAAGGCAGAACTAGAACTCACAGTCTCCTGGTGATTGGCCCAAAATCACCCAGCTAGCTTTCATGCTTAATGTGGGACTAGAACTCACTGTCTCCCAGTCTCTAGCCTGGCGCCTTCATCCCTAAATCAAATTGACTCTATTTAGTGTTGCTGGCTCTGACTGTCCACCTTCCCTTTTCACCTTCATGGTCTTGAAGGCAGCCATCCCATTCCCATCATCCACAGCCCGACCCATCCCATCAGTCCCATCCTCCCCCCCTCTCCATTTGCTCTGGGGCTTTATAACCTGCACAACAAACATCCACCGAGGCATTTTGCATTCATCATATATTAGTTTCCGCCTTCGCTTCCTCGGGTAGGTAGAATTTGAGCATCACAACAATTCTGGTGAATCTGGTGGTCTTAACATATATATATATCTTATCTCTTAACATATATATATATCTTATCTCTTAACACACACACACACACACACACACACACACACACACACACACATATATATATATATTCTTAATTTTAGGTATTACATGTATGGCCTTCAGCTTTGTTAAAGTAACTACATTATAGTTGTGCTGGAAAATACCGAACCAAGCAGAATCCCATCTGCCATCATCAGGCTTCTGTATTGTGTCCGTCTGAAACTTACACAACACAGAATATATATATATATAGCCTGATGATGGCAGATATATATATATATGCTATATATATATATAGCACAACTATATATATCCTGGTTGTATAGTTTTTAACTGTTAATTGTTTTAATTTGTTTTACATTGTTATTTGTATGTTTTTTGGTGTTGTTCAGTTGTATGTTGTGAAAGAGCACCTTATTTCGTTGTTCTCAGGTTCTGAGTACAATGACAATAAATTTATCTTATCTTCTGCCTCACCGGCTCACCGGCTTCTGCGCAACACAACAAGCCAGATGCTGCAGCCCAGATCAACCCCTTCAACAGCAGTCAAAAGCTATTCAATTCCAACCCCCTGCTGCGAGCATCCATCCCCGGCCTGCCTCCTTACAAATTGAGCTACACAATCCGCCTTGGAGAGTTTCTCCCCGCTCAATTCGTGTGCCACGAAGCTCATTTTATTTATTTAATATATTTATTTATTTGTCCATTGTTTACAAGATAACAGGTATGAGTATAAACATAGTTATGAATACATGAAATGGACACATGTGAGAAAAAATAAAAAGAAACAATCGGACGGTGGTAGGCACATCCCCTACCGCTTATGCAGGCCCCCTACAGACCTCTTAGGAAAGGGGCGAGGTCCATAGTAGACAGTCTAAGGTTAAATTTATTCATTCCTTTAATAAATTTAAATTTTAATAAATTTAATAAATTAAATTTATTCAGATGATTCAGGATCACAATAGAGCTGGGAGGGACCTTGGAGCAGGGTGGGTTTCTACCAGTTTGGACTGGTTCAGATGAACCGAATGTTAAATTTGCATCTGAGTCCGGAAATGCCCCCCCAGAGACCAAGGGAGGCTGTTTTCGCCCTCCCAGAGGCCCGAGGGAAGCCTCCGGACTCTGGGGAAGGTGAAAAACAGCCCTTCCGGAAGTTCCGATAGGCCACGCCCACCATGGCCACGCCCACCCAGTAACCCGGAAGCAAACTGGTTGCTGGGGTTTTTGAATCCTACCCCTTTGTCAGGGCTCCAACAAATCCACCCTCATTCAAATCATAAGTCTCTAGCCGCATCTTTCAGAGAAAATAAAATGGATTTATTAGGAGTGGCCATGTTGGCATTAGCTGGACACAGCATTCATTTCCCCCTTGACCCTGGTCTTCCCCCCTACCCCCTGGATGTGTATTCTCCAATGGGACACATCCATAGCCAAGAGTCATCAATTGTGCTCTCCAGTAATTCTTGCACGCCGACAACTTTGGGCTGCCAGGGTGATTATCTAGGCACTTAAGGAATGCACTTGTTTTCCCCCACTCCCTTTCTGCTGGCAGTTAGAAAGACCAAAGGAGTATCTTTCTGGTGGACACCCTGATTCAGACGCTTGGCCACTGGCTCCTATTTATGACGGTCGCAGTGTCCCAGGCTCACGTGGTCCCCTTTTGCGACCTTCTGACCAGCAAGGTCCATGGAGAAGCCAGATTCACCCAACGGCCAGGTGTCTAACTGAACAATTCACTTCTCAACGGAGCCAAGGAAGGTCGTAAAACAGGGACAAAACCCCCCCTTCACTTCGTAACCGTCTCGCTTTGCAGCAGGAACTTTGGGCTCCATGGTGGCCGTAAGCCGAGGACCACCTGTGTATTGACAGAAAGGTGCTTTTTTTCAGCTTACCGCTAACTACAACATCCTACCCAGAGGTGGTGAATTCAGCAGGTTCTGGAGAACTGGTAACAGAAATTTTGAGTAGTTTGGAGAACCGGCAAATCCCACCTCTGACTGGCCCCGCCCCCAACTATTCTCCTCCTCCCGAGTCCCAGCTGATTGGCTGGGTCTTCTTTGGTTGTCCTGCACAGGAGAACGGAGCTGGAAAGCAGGTTAGTGGGGTGGAGAGGCAATGGGATTTTGCAGTAACCTTCTCCTGCCATGCCCATCAAACCACACCCACAGAACCAGTAGTAAAAACTTTTGAATCCCACCACTGGCCCTACCTGTCAATGACTACTTCAGTTTCAACCACAATACCACACAGGCAAACAACAGATACAAGCTCAACGTAAACTGCTCCAAACTCGATTGCAGAAAATACGACTTCAGCAACAGAGCGGTCAATGCCTGGAGCTCACTCCCTGACTCTGTTGTTACATCCTCAAACCCCCCCCCCTAAACTTTAACCTCAAACTGTCTACCCTGGACCTCACCCCATTCCTAAGAGGTCTGTAGGGGGCGCACCAGCGTGCCTACCGTCCAAGGGTGGGATTCAATTTTTTTTTTATGACCGGTTCTGTGGGCGTGGCTTGGTGGGTGTGGCAGGGGAAGGATACTGCAAAATCCCCATTCCCTCCCCACCCCACTAACCTGCTTTCCAGCTCCGTTCTCCTGTGCAGGGCAACCAAAGGAGACCCAGCCAATCAGCTGGGACTTGGGAGGCGGAGAATAGGTGGGGGCGGAGCCAGTCAGAGGCGGTATTTGCTGGTTCTCAGAACTACTCAAAATTTCCGCTCCCGGTTCTCCAGAGCCTGCTGAGTACCACCTCTGCCGCCATCCCCATCCTACTGTTCCCATTTATTCGTACTCATTTATTAGGTATATATACTTATACCCATTTATACTGATATGTTGATAGGTTTTGTTCATTCTTATACCTTTTTTCCCCCCCCCTCGTACAGGATTGACCAATGAAACGAAACAAAATACAATCAATAAGTAGAATGGCTTCCTGGCTCGGAGGAAGATTTGGTTTCATCCGGGGGGGAAAAAAAGGTTGCTAGCAAGATTTCCTGCTTTCCCTCCCCCTGCGTTGGTGCCTGTTTTTATTCTCCCTTATTTAAAAATAAGTTGGCCTCAATTAGCGAGGTCGTTGAAGCCTCACGATCGGACCAGAAGGGGAGGGTTTTTGGGGCTTAGCAGTGGGTGGGCGCGAGGGGATCCTGAGACGTTTTGCTTTCGCACAGTTTCCCAGCGCAGCGGTCCAGAAGGTTGGCATGCCCTTGGCAGATGGGCAACCCCACCGGAGACGAAGGAGCGCAGCCAGAGCGACTCGTCCCTGGATCTCTTCCCTTAATGGCTCGAGATGCGTGTTGGGCTCGCTTTGCCGTCACGGGGAGGGTTGGCTTTGTTGCTATGGCTGCGGCTGGTTGCCCTCCACCCCGTCTCCCTTGACAGGAGGAGGGGAAAGGGAAGGAAGGAGGGAAGGTAGATAGAGAAGGGGAGGAGGAGGAAAAAGGAGTTGTGGGGAAGGAGGAGGAGGAAGGGATGGGGACGGAGGGAGGAGGAGGAGGAAGAAGGGGAAGGAGAAAGGGAAGGAGAAGAGAAGGAGAAAGGGAGGAGGTGGAAGGGAGGAGAAGGAAGGAAGGGAGACGGAGAAAGGGAGGAGAAAGGGGGAGTTGTGGGGCAGGAGGAGGAGGAGGAGGGGGAGGAGGAAGGGATGGGGACAGAGGGAGGAGGAGGAAGAAGGGGAAAGGGAAGGAGAAGAGAAGGAGAAGGCAAAGAGACAAGGAGAAGGAGAAGAGAAGGAGAGATGGAGGAGAGATGGAGGAGGAGGGGGTGGAAGGGAAGAGAAGGAAGGAAGGTAGACGGAGAAAGGGAGGAGAAGGAGGAGAAATGGGGAGATGGGCAGGAGGAGGAGGAAGGGATGGGGACGGAGGGAGGAGGAGGAAGAAGGGGAAGGAGAAAGGGAAAGAGAAGAGAAGGAGAGATGGAGGAGAGATGGAGGAGGAGGGGGTGGAGGGGAAGAGAAGGAAGGAAGGGAGACGGAGAAAGGGAGGAGAGGAAGGGGGAGTTGTGGGGCAGGAGGAGGAGGAGGAAGGGATGGGGACAGAGGGAGGAGGAGGAGGAGGAGGAGAAGGGGAAAGGGAAGGAGAAGAGAAGGAGAAGGCAAAGAGACAAGGAGAAGGAGAAGAGGAGGAGAGATGGAGGAGGAGGTGGAAGAGAAGGGAAGGAAGGAAGGAAGGTGGAGAAGAGGGAGAGGAAGGAGGAGAAAAGGGAGTTGTGGGGCAAGAGGAGGAGGAGGGGAGGAGGAGGAAGGGATAGGAATAGAGAGAGGAGGAGCGGAAGGGGGAGGGGAAGGGGAAGGCAAAGAGACAAGGAGAAGGAGAAGAGAAGGAGGAAGAGGAGAGATGGAGGAGGAGGAGTTGGATGGGAAGAGAAGGAAGGAAGGTAGATGGAGAAAGGGAGAAGAAAGAAGAGAAAGGGGGAGTTGTGGGTGGAAGGAGGAGAAGTAAGGGAGATGGAGATGGAGAGAGGAGGAGGAGGAAGAAGGGGAAGGGGAAAGGGAAGAAGAAGAGAAGGAAGAGGAGAAGGTGAAGAGACCATCCATTTTCCAGACCCGGAGATCAAACTTAAAAGCCGGACATCACTCCTTTGAACTCCACGGACACGCAATCACATAGTAGTTTCTGAGCAGCAGTGTGGAAAGAGTAAGCCACTGCCTTCCTCCAGGATAGTTTCATTCTTCCCAGGTCCATTCTGCAGCCCAGGCATTTCCTGGTGGTCTCCCATCCTAAGTACTTCTTGCAAATGACTGGATGTGCTTGGATGGTTCAGACAAAGCTGATGAGATGCTGCCCCCTGCTGGAACAAGGATCTCCAACCTTGACAACTTTCAGAGTTGTGGACTTCAACTCCCAGAGTTCCTCAGTCAGCAAAGTTGTGGACTTCAACTCCCAGAATTCTGGGAGTTGAAGTCCACAAGTCTTAAAGTTGCCAAGGTTGGAGACCCCTGCCGGCTATGATAGATAGATGGTAGATAAATAGATAGATGATAGATAGATAAATGATAAATAGGTGATAGATGATAGCTAGATGATGGATAGATGATAGATAGTTGATAAATAGATAAATGATAGATAGATGATAGATAGATGATAGATAGATGATAGATGATAGATAGATAGATAAATGATAGCTAGATCAGGGGTCGCCAACCTTTTGGACCCCAGGGACCACCAAACTCATAATTTTAAATCCTGCAGACCAGAGACCCTGGGAAAATCCCTAAAATTGTCTGCAGGAAAATTCCCCACCCCGCTTTCTACCAATCAATCATTCTTTATTTGGGATCACAGGATACTGTCTCCAGCTCCGTTCTCAGGGGGAGAGAGAGAGACTTTTCGCTCCTTGCATGGAAAGCAGCAGAAGCAGCAGAAGTCTTTCTTTCTCTCCCTCAAACTCCGCCAGAAATGAATCTTCTTTGCGAGACTTGTCATGCCGGCACAGCCTCTTGGAGCAGGAGGCCTTGCAGGGTCCCAAAGACTCATTTCTGGCGGAATTTGGGGAGAGAAAGAAAGACTTTGCTGCTTTCCTTGCGTGCAGCCAAAAGCAGAAGCAGAAAGAAGCGGAAAGAAGCAGCCCGGTGGCCAGGCCAGGCACGTGGGGCGAGTGGGGCAAGTTCCCCCCCTCCACCCTTTCCCCCCTCCCCTCACTACCCCGTGTTGTTCGCAATGAAAACGACGCAAGCCTTGTTTTCCCGCGGGCCTTGTGGGCGGTGCAGCCTTGTGTTCCTGCGCAGCCTGGATTAATTGCTTTGGGGAGACATTTCTCTCCAGACCACCAAAATTTTCTCATGGACCACCAGTGGTCCCCGGCCCACCGGGTTGGCAACCACTGAGCTAGATGATAGCTAGATAGCTAGATAAATGATAGGTATAGGATACAGATAGATAGATGATATTTATTTTATGGAATTTGTGGCAAGAAAGGTCATTAAAACAGGGGTCACTCAACAAATGTCATTAAAAGGTCACTCAACAAATGTCTTGCTTAGCCACAGAAATTCTGGGCTCCACTGCGGTTGTAAGTCGAGGATCACCTGCACCAGTTTCCTCGTCTCTCTCTCTCTCTCTCTCATTTATTTCTTCCATTGTTTCAAAACACATAATCAAATGGGAGAAAGAAAGCGTGTTTATACGGAGAGGCCCGAAACTAAACACCAGGATGCAAATATACTGCAAGGCAATAACTAAACCATATCTAGGTCTGACTTTAATAATAATAATAATCACCATCATCAGCTTAAAGGTGCCAGGAAAACTCATATATGAGCGTTAAGCTTGCAGTGATGCCTTTGCTTCGATGGGATTTGATGACAACTAGATATAACTCGCTTCTCCGCCATATCTCAGTTACTTCGAGAGAAATGTTGCTATGAAACCAGGGATGATAAGAAGACGGAATTATGGGTTGGCAGCCTGGGAAACAACCCTTGATCCTCAGACAGTCTCTTTAGGTAGTCCTTGTCTTACGACCATTGGCTTAATGACTGCTTGAGGTTACAATGATCTTCCTCCTCCAAATTGGATCTGATGGGGCCATGACTAAAGCCAAGTGGTTGACTTTGGACCAATAGAATAGAATAAACAGAGTTGGAAGGGACCTTGGAGATCTTCTAGTCCAACCCCCTGCCTAGGCAGGAAGTCCTACACCATTTCAGACAAATGATTATCCAACGTCTTTTTAAAAACTTCCAGTGTTGGAGCATTCCCAACTTCTGGAGGCAGGTTGTTCCACAGATTAATTGTTCTCACTGTCAGGAAATTCCTCCTTAGTTCTAGGTTGCTTCTCTCCTTGATTAGTTTCCATCCTTTGCTTCTTGTCCTTCCTTCAGGTGCTTTGGAGAATAGCTTGACTCCCTCTTCTTTGGGGCAGCCCCTGAGATATTGGAAGACTGCTATCATGTCTCCACTGGTCCTTTTTTTCATCAGACTAGACCAGTGGTGGCTAATCTTTTTGGGTTCCTGTGCCAAAAATTGTGCGCGTGCTTGCATGCTCACGCTTGCGTGCCAGCACCCAGAAGGCAATGCCCCCTACGTATGCGCACCCAATCCCCTCCCACTCACCCATCCCATCCCCGCCCCCTTACCTGCACTCTGCCTCACAGATGATTTTCGGCCAGTTTGTGGCCTTTTTCGGCCTCTCTGAGGCTTCAGGAAGGCTTCTGCAGGCTTTGCAGGCTGAAAACTAGCCCTGTTTCGTCACTATTTTTGGGTTTCTAAATATTCTATTATTATATTGTATTATCTAACCATTGATAAAAAAGATCCCAAACTTCATAAAATTGTTTATCTTCTTGTTCTCTAATTTCAAATGTCAATCTAGTCATTTCAGCACATTCCAGTATTTTCTTAATAATTTCTTCCTCTAATGGTATTTTCTCACTCTTCCAATTTTTAGCAAATACAATCCTAGCCGCTGTTAATACATTTACAATCAAATATTTTAAATTTTTATTATATGTATCAGGTAAGATTCCCAATAAAAAAAATCTCTGGTTTCAAATCTATATATTTCTTTGTCATTTTTTCCAACCATATGCAAATTCTAGTCCAGTATTTCCTGGCCTCCTCACAAGTCCACCACATATGGTAATATGAGCCAGGGATCTGATGACATTTCCAGCACTTTTCACATTTATTCTTGAACATTCTTGCTATTCTTGTCGGGGGGAAATGCCACCTGTAAAACATCTTATACAAATTTTCTTTATATGCTGTTGACATTGTCATTTTATAATTTTGAGACCACAATTTTTGCCATTTCTCTAAATAAATCCCATATCCAAAATTCTTCCCCCAAGCAATCATTGTTTCTTTAACTTGTTCTTCCTCTAATTTAATTTCCAACAAATAATTATATAATTTTTTGATCACTTTTTCATCATTTTGTCACTATTTTTGGAAAAACAGGAAGTGACAAAACGGAGCTAGTTTTCGGCCTGCAAAGCCTGCAGAAGCCTTCCTGAAGCCTTTGGAAGGCCCAAAAAAAGGCCTCAAACAAGCCGAAAATCAGCTGTGAGGTGCGCACATGAGCAGTGAGGTAAGTTTGCCTGCAGCTTGCGTGCCGGACACAAATGGCTCTGTGTGCCACCCATGGGCACACGTGCCATAGGTTCGCTATCACGGGACTAGACCTACCCAATTCCAGCAACCGTTCATCGTGTGTTTTAGCCTCCACTCCCCTAATCCCCTTGGTTGCTCTTCTCTGCACTCTTTCTAGAGTCTCAATGTCTTTTTTTTACATCGTGGAGACCAAAACTGGATGCAGGATTCCAAGTGTGGCCTTACCAAGGCCTTATAAAGTGGTATTAACCCTTCACGTGATCTTGATTCCGTCCCAATCACCAGGAGGCTGTGATTTCTAGTCCCACCTTGGAACACCGAGCCAGCGAGGCGATCCTGGGCCAGTCCTAGGAAGGACATAATGGCACTTCTGAAAAACCTTGCCAAAAAACACCCACAGTCTCCAAAGCATCAAACACAATTGAACGAAAGGGGGAAAAAATAAATAAATCAGAATATGCATTTTTTTAAAAAAAATATTTTTTTCTCAGTTTGGCTCTTGAATTTTTCCTTTGTAAAGCAAAGTTATCAACATTTTTTTTAAAAAAAAAAATCCTTCAGATTTTTGCCCAGAAAATACAGTCTCACTATTTATATGGCGATTCCTCCGTCCAGCCACCGGCACTGCTATGGATGTGTTGACAGCTGCGGGAAAACTCCAGGCCTGCAGACATTTTTAGGAGTTTGTTTGTTCCTTCTGTTGCTAACTTGGATGGCATAATTGGTGCCGGTATTTGATTGAGCAGCTGTAGTTTTCTGGATTTGATCCCATGCCCTGCTACGAGACACCTCACCCTACCCTGATATTTTAAATTTGGATTCCCCACTGTTTGCACAACTTGGGATGAAACATTCCTGCAAACAGACAACAAATGGTCAAAATTGGGAGCGTCCTATCAAATTCTGTACCTGTCAATAGTGGTGTCCCCCAGGGCAGTGTTCTAGGACCAACTCTCTTCATACTCTACATAAATGACCTCTGTGATCATATTAAGAGCAATTGCGTTCTTTTCGCTGATGATGTAAAGCTGTTCAATACCACAGACAATACTGCTACCCTACAAAAAGATCTTGACTATGTATCAGAATGGTCAAACAAATGGCAACTTCAAATCTCAACAAATAAATGCTCTGTCTTACATATTGCCAAAAAATCAGAAAATAAAATACAAGCTGAATAGCCAAGATCTTGTTGATGACCCAAGCTCTGTAAAGGACCTTGGAATACTCACCTCTAATGATCTAAGTGCTAGAGCCCACTGCAACTACATAGCCAAAAAGGCATTAAGAGTTGTTAACCTAATCCTACGTAGCTTTTTCTCTGGTAATATCACACTACTAACCAGAGCATACAAAACATTTGCTAGACCAATACTCGAATACAGCTCATCAGTCTGGAACCCACATTACGTATCTGATATTAGCACAATTGAGAAAGTCCAGAAATATTTCACAAGAAGAGTTCTCCACTCCTCTACTCGTTGTAGAATACCTTATGCCACCAGACTTGAAATTCTAGAACTAGAAAACCTTGAATTACGCCGTCTTCGGTCTGATTTAAGCATGGTATATAAAATCATACATTGCAATGTCCTACCTGTCAATGAATACTTCAGCTTCAACCATAACAACACAAGAGCACACAATAGATACAAACTCAAAGTTAACCGCACCAAACTTGATTGCAGGAAATACGACTTCAGCAATAGAGTGGTCAATGTCTGGAATACTCTACCCGACTCTGTAGTCTCTTCCCCAAACCCCAAAAACTTTAACCTTAGACTGTCTACTATTGACCTCACCCCTTTCCTAAGAGGTCTGTAGGGGGCGTGCATAAAGCGCACCAACGTGCCTACCGTCCCTGTCCTATTGTTTCTCTTATTCTTCTTTTATTTTTCTTATATGTACCCATTTCATGTATTCACAACTATGTATACACTTATACTTATTATCTTGTAAACAATTGGCAAATCAAATAAATAAATAAATAAATAAATAAATAAATAAATAAATAAATAAATAAATAAATAAATAAATAAATAAATAAATAAGCATTGAAAATCAAAACAAGCTTCTAAGAGCTGCTGTTGGCCTCTCAATCCAATCCCAGGAGTTGAACTCGTTTAATGCAAAGAAGGACCAGAGGTAACAGGATAGCAGTCTTCCAGGATTTGAGGGGCTGCCCTAAAGAAGAGGGAGTCAAGCCATCCTGCAAAGCAGAGGTGGTGAATTCAGCAGGTTCTGACCAGTTCTGGAGAACCAGTAACAGAAATATTGAGTAGTTCGGAGAACCAGCCAATCTCACCTCTGACTGGCCCCGCCAACCCCATCTCTTCTCTGCCTCCTATTGAGTCCCAGCTGATTGGCTGGGTCTCCTTTGGTTGCCCTGCACAGGAGAACGGAGCTGGAAAGCAGGTTAGTGGTGTGGGGAGGGAATGGAGATTTTACAGCATCCTTCCCTTGCCATGCCCACCAAGCCACACCCACCAAGCCACATCACACCACATCCACCAAGCCATGCCCAAAGAACCAGTTGTAAAACATTTTTGAATCCCACCGCTGCTGCAAAGCACCTGAGGGCAGGACAAGAAGTAATGGATGGAAACTAATCAAGGAGAGAAGCAACCTGGAATTAAGGAAAAACTTGCTAACAGCGAGGACAATTAACCAGTGGAACTGCTTGCCACCAGAAGTTGTGGATGCTCCATCACTGGAGGTTTTCCAGAAGAGATTGGACAGGCCTTTGTTTAGAATGGTGTAGGGTTTCCTGCTTGAGCAGGGGGTGGACTAGATGCCCTTCAAGATGCCCTTTTCAATTCCGTTATTCTGTTCTGAACCAGTTCCCCTATCTTCTGCAAGGGCAAAACATGCTCTACATCAGCTCGTGGGTGAAGAAGGTTCAAAACTGCCATTCGGTGGGCTGTTCGTTTGCCCAGTTGTCTCTCTACATTGTCCACAGCTCCTGTTGTGCAATCCTCAAACATCTCAAGAACATTTCTGGTGACAGCTGTCAGCCTTGGCAGATCTGGTGCTGTTGAACCATTAGGAGATCTTTCATGTCAAAGTCCAGGATGGAATCTGGTTCAAGATCAAAGTACAGGCATGGCGAGAAGAGAGACTAGGAAGTTTTTCTTCTACTGTCGCACCAGGGTTTCTCAAATTTAGCCAGTTTTAAAAGCGTGGACTTCAACTCCCAGAATTCCCCAGTGTGTATTCTGGGAGTGGAATGCCACCTAAGCTGGATGAGGAATTGCCAGAGGTGACATCTATCCATGCTGCCTGGAGAATTCTGGGAGTTGAAGTCCACTCACACTGGCTAGGGACTTCTGGGAGTTGAAGTCCACCACACTGGCTAGGGACTTCTGGGAGTTGAAGTCCACCAAAGCTGGATGGGGGATTCTCAGAGGTGACATCAATTCATGCTGGCTGGAGAATTCTGGGAGTTGAAGTCCACCCATGCCAGCTAGAGAATTCTGGAAGTTGAAGTCCACCCATGCCAGCTAGAGAATTCTGGGAGTTGAAGTCCACTCACACTGGCTAGGGACTTCTGGGAGTTGAAGTCCACCAAAGCTGGATGGGGGATTCTCAGAGGTGACATCTATCCATGCTGCCTGGAGAATTCTGGGAGTTGAAGTCCACCCATGCCAGCTAGAGAATTCTGGGAGTTGAAGTCCACTCACACTGGCTAGGGACTTCTGGGAGTTGAAGTCCACCAAAGCTGGATGGGGGAATTCTCAGAGGTGACATCAATTCATGCTGGCTGGAGCATTCTGGGAGTTGAATTTTACCCATTCTGGCCACGGACTTCTAGGAGTTGAAGTCTACTTATGATGGCTAGGGAATTCTGGGAGTTGAAGTCCACCCATACCAGTTGGGGAATTATGAAAGTTGCAGGCCACCCACGCTGCCTGGAGAATTCTGGGAGTTGAAGTCCACCCACAGTGGCATGAGAATTCTGTCCATCTATCCAGGGGTTGGAATTCAAAAATGCCAACGAACTAATTCTCTGCCCAGTTGCTGGGTGGGTATGGCCATAGTGGGCGTGGCCTACCGGAACTTCTGGGAGGGGCATTTTTTGCCCTCCCAGAGCCTCTGCGCGGACCCTGCACTTATCTGCATCCAAAACGGGCCTCATGGAGACTCCTTGGAGGTGCGGGCAGAGAGGGCGGGGCCAGCCGCTTGGTTCAATTACCGGTTTGGCAAAACTGGATGTGAATTTAACAACCGGTTCACGTGAACCGGCCCGAACCGGCTGAATTCCACCCCTGCATCTATTTTGAAATGGCGAAAGCTTGGAAACCTGAGTTTGATGACTCCACGCCAAGAGATGGACCCCCACATTGAAAAAGAAACTCGGCTGATCATTGTAATCTTCAGGCAAGACCGAGGGCGGGTTTAATATATTTTGTTTTCATTTATCTTGCCTCCCCTCAAAAGGTGAGGCATATGTGGAGCGAGACACAGATCCCCATCTGACGCTCCCTGGAACCTGCTGTGAACTTTTTCTGCACATCCATTTTTAATGTTCAGTGGCAGATGCTCTTCTTATCAACAATTGCTGAGCTGCGAAATTCAGCAAGCCTTTTTTTTTTTAAAAAAAGAATGAAAAACAAAGCAAAACAAGAGGCTCAGCAAGTTAGCTTTCATTTAAATCAGCAATTTCTGCAGGGTGTTTTTTTTTTTTTTTTTTTAGGGAAAGGGTCAACAGAATAAGTGTAGGCCTTGATTTGTGACCACAATGGGGAGCAGAATTTCTATTGCTAAGTTTGATAATTATCACAAAAACAACCAGAGAGAGTGAACAATATGGAAGAGCTTTATTTATTTATTTATTATTTATTATTAAGCTTTTGCAAAAGGGAATTCTGCTCATGGCAGAAGACATTTTCCCCAGGAGGGCTGGGGTTGATATACAGGTTCAAATAGACAATCTCTGCCCCTTTCCTGGGTTCACAATCCATCTCCCTATTCCACACCCATAGCATAACACCTGTTTCCTTGTCTTTGGAAACTACTCTCGTTCTCATTGCTATGTCTTCCTGTTTTTTGCAGGAAGCTTTTGCAGGGAACAATTCTCTCATTTCAGCAGTGTGAAGATCTGTCTGTGCATCTCAGAGACTCTTTGCCGAGCCCTTCCTTGTCAGCACTGCGTTTGGAAATATTTACTTGGTAGCTCTGCAGGCTAGATAAGGTCTGTGCTTCTAATTACACTCTTGAAAGACTGTCTTTGGCTGAACGCGAAGGCAAGAAATTCACCTTCGTTTAATAAAAGGGGTTTTGCCAGGACAAAAAGTCTGCTTAGTGCTTTTTGGGGAAGCCGAGGTCAGAAGAGTTTGCCTGTGGGTGCCTCCACTCTGAAATGCTCCCTTGAGGATGGATAATTACACTTTCCTCCCCTGGTTCTCCACTTCTAGGTTCAAGTTAAAAGGAAACAAACAAATCAACAGAATGTCGAGGGAAAAATCCCCTTTCTCAAAGACCAGGCGCTTGGAAAACCTGCAGAAATCAAAAGCAAGGCCTCTTGCATAGCATGCTTTCAGCCCCAAACATAGAGAGTGGGGGTATCACTTACCGATGTCAAATTAGGCCTAGAGAAGTTAAAATGGGCCCAGAAGAGAGAGAACGGGGTGGGGGTTGGGGAGAGCATTATCTGCAAAATTGATAATGGAAAAGCTTTTGAGCTAGCACTTTGCAGCTCAGTGCTGATTCAGAGAAAAGAGAAGGTGTTATTTGCAGGAAAGTGCTTCAAGACGGGGCCTGGTTTTCATTTTGCAACGAAGTCCAAAACCCGCCTGTGCTTCCGTGTTTTGATGTCGCCCATTTTACACGGACAAGAGAGACTCATCCCTGAGAGTTTGCACCCGGGTTCAACAGGGAAGGGGACACTGAGCAGAGAAAAACATCCTGCAGAAAGCACAGCTCCACAACTCGGCCCTTTCAGCAGCTCCAAGAAGGCTCCACACCCAATTGCACTACTCAGGTGAGCCTGAGGATGCTGTTGTGGCCCGCTGGCAGCTGATGGAGCTGCCAGTAGAGTCGGATAGTAGTGAGGAGGTTGGGGAAGAATCTGGGCCAGTCTTGGAGGCTGTGGAAGGCTCGGACAAGGGCTCTGCATCGGAGGCAGAAATGGGGCCAGGGCAGGCTGGCAGTCATTAGCTGCCTTCGGGCTCAGACAGCAGTGAGGCAGGGGAGCTTCAGCAACCGGTTCCCAGCCTGCGGATGCGCAGGGCTACCAGAAGACAAGAACAATTGAGAAAGCAGGGTCGACTCAGGAGTAAGGCCACACCTCAGAGATGATTGGCCCCTCCCATGGGATATAAGAGGAGCGAACGGGACATGAGCTTTTTCAGGAAGCAATTAGTTTGTTTGGTCGTTACAAGCTTTGAAAAGTTCTGTCTGACTCTGTGCCATGTTTGGCCTTGCCTTATGCTTGGCCATTTGTTCTCTGGCCACATCCCAAGTGCAATAAGGTGGGTGTTTATAAACATTCCCTCTGAAAGACTGTTTGTGAAGCCTTGCAGGCTGGGAATGAACATAATTCACAGCCGTGGAAATAAAAAAAAGGTTTTGACGGGACTAAGATTGTGTTTTATGCTTTCTAAGGAAGAACAGATGCAGACAAACCTCCAAGTGGCCTCCATGGCCCTCTAAAAGGATGCAAATGACCAGCTGCCTGCAAGGAGCATAAATCCTTCTATGCCCCACCTTCCAGTCAGAACTGAAGAAGCTTCTCAGATGAGAAGTGAAACGTCTTCAAAAGAAAAACAAGAAAAGTCCAGTTGCCTCTTGAAAAAAAGCACATTTGGGACAACCATGACCTGGATGATGGAGAATCTCCATTTAGCCATGCACTTTGGGAAGAAACCTCTTCAAATGGTGCAGGAGTGTGAATGGATTTCGAGAAAAAAATGCAGACTACAGGAACCATTTGCGCTTCAGTTTGAGATGCAGACAACACAGGCTCATCCCCGACAGACTGCACCCGGGTTTGACAGGGAAGATGTCATGCCCCTGGTGGAGACTGACTCTGAGTCAGAGGAGAAACAGCCAACAGGGAGTGGAAGTGTGGCTCTGGAGGTTGTGGAGGAGGCTGGGGAAGGGCAGATGCCGACTGGGCAGTCAGAGGAGGACCCTCTCCATCCTAGGGCACACAGGGAGGAGAGGCTAAGGGAGAGACATGGTCTACTCAGGAGGAGAGGGCCTTGATCCACTTCATGGGCTGCAGCTGTGACAACTGAATAAGAGGACGGACATGCGTATGGGCCAGTGCTGGAAACAAAGCATGGAAATATCTCTAGTTTATGGTTCCTCTCTAAGTTTGGCATCCTTCCCAGTGTTTGTAGTGTTATCTGTGGACGTCCTCCAGCCCTTATCTTGCCTGGTTTGTGTTGCTTTTTTTCTCCTTCTTATAACTGTTGGTGTGGGAGTTTTTTGTCTTCCATCAAGGATATTCAGAGCGTGGAGGACGTGGAGCGTGGAAGCAAAGTGAAGGAATAACAGGGGCTTCACTTGTTTTCTGTGACTGTGTTTGTTTTGTATCCCACCCTGGGTCATCACAGAAGAGACACAACGTGAAAACATCCTGCAGAAAGAACAACTCCACCACCCGGTCCTTTAGGCAGTTCCAAGAAGGCTCCCCACCCATTTGCACCACTCAGGTGACCCGGAGGACACAGATGAACCTCCAAGTGGCCTCAATGACTCATCAAAAGGATGCAAATGACCAGCTGTCTTGCAAGGCATATAAATCCTTCCGTTTCCCCACCATCCAGTCAGAGCTGAAGAAGCTTCTTGGATGAGAAGCGAAACGTCTTCAAAGAAAAACCAGAAAGTCCAGTTAGCAGCGGTAGCTAACCTTTTGAGGCTCCTGTGCCAAAAATTGTCGGTGTGCTCACGCACGCGCAGTCACGTGCCAGAACCCAGAAGGCAATGTGCGCACCCCCCATGCCCCCTGTGCATGCGTGCGCAATCCCCCTGCCGCTGCCCCCTTACCGGCACTGTGCTTCCCAGCTGATTTTCTGCCCATTTGAGGCCTTTTTTGGCCTCTCAGAGGCTTTGCAGGCCGAAAAATAGGCCTATTTTGTCACTTCCGGTATTACAGGAAGTGACGAAACAGGCCTATTTTTTTGGCCTGCAAAGGCTGCAGAAGCTGTCCTCAAGCCTCTGAGAGGCCGAATATCAGCTGGGAGGTGCGCGCATGCGCAGTGAGGTAAGTTTGCCTGCAGCTCGCGTGCCAGCACAAATAGGCTTTGCATGTCACTTGTGGCACGTGTGCCATAGGTTCGCCATCATGGGTATAGGGTCTCCTGCTTGAGGAGGGGGTTGGACTAGAAGACCTCCAAGGTCCCTTCTGGCTCTATTCTGATTGAAATCAAAATTTTACAGGCTTTTTTTTGCCACAGCTGTTAATAGCTACAGCACTTAGACTTATATACAGCTTCATAGTGCTTTACAGCCCTCTCTAACCTGTTTTACAGAGTCAGCCTCTGGCCCCCAATGATTTTGGGTCCTCATTTTACCCACCTCAGAAGGACGGAAGGCTGAGTCAACCTTGAGGCTTGTGGGATTCAAACTGCCAAATTGCGGTCAGCCGGGCAGTCAGCAGAAGTAGCCTGCAGTACTGACCTCTGACCACTGCGCCCCCAATTTCTATTCTGACTGAAGTTGAAATTTTACAAGCTTTTTTTTGGCCACCGCTGTTAAGCATATCATTATAGGCTTTCTGATTTGAGAAGGGGGTTTAGAGGTGAAATGCTGCTGGTTCAGCCTGGTTCACCCGACCCGGTAGTAAAAAAATGCGCTACTGGTTCGGCCCACTGGTATTTCCGATGATGAGCTGGGTGACGATCAGCTGCGCTGCACAATTTAGATTAGCTAGAAAGCAGGAAATCATCGGATTTCTTTTTTTCGAGCTAATCTAAATCACGCGGCACAGCTGATCTCCCGCCTCCCGCTGTTGTATTTACCTCAAAAGGCTTCAAAAGCAGAAGTCTTTCTTTCTCTCCCAAAAACTCCGCCAGGAATGAGTCTTAGCTGGCACAGCCTCTTGGAGCAGGAGGCCTTGCAGGGTCCCAAAGACTCGTTTCTGGTGGAGTTTGGGGGAGAGAAAGAAAGACTTTTGCTGCTTTCCTTGCATGCAGCCAAAAGCAGAAGAAGCGGAAAGAAGCAGTCCGGTGGCCAGACAAAGCAAGTGGGGCAAGTTTCCCCTCTCCGCCCTTTCCCCCCTCCCTCCACTTCCTCGTATTGTGCGCAATGCAAGTGACACAAGCCTTGTGTTCTCACGGGCCTTGTGGGCAGCACAGCCTTGTGTTCCTGTGCAGCCTGGATTAATTGCTTTGGGGGGCACATTTGTCTCTGGACCACCAAAATTTTCTCACGAACCAACAGTGGTCCCCGGCCCACTGGTTGGTGACCACTGGACTAGTTGACCTCCAAGGTCCCTTCCAACTCTGTTATTCCAAATTCATGGGAACTGGCTGAACCCCTTTCATTTGACAAATACCTACCCAGGCCTGGAATGGCATACATACATACATACATACATACATACATACATACATACATACATACATACATACATACATATGGATCTTTGGTTATTCGGGTTTTCTCCCGCGTAAAATTGGAAGTATCTAGGCGACGTTTCGATGAAGTCTCATTCATCATCTTCAGGCTTGTGTCTTCGGCTTTGTGCTTCTTTGTGCTTTGCCCCACTTGCTTTATTCTGAGAAGCACAAAGCCGAAGACACAAGCCTGAAGAAGATCAAAGTATGAATGAGGTCCACTCGCCATCTTCAGGCTGTGCTGGCTTAGTGCCAGTGCAAGCAGTGTGTGACCGGAGCTGCCATCTCTATATATACAAGTGGTGGGGATGGTGTGCTGGACTGGTTGGCTGGGCAGCCTCTTGATTGTTGATGGAGTTGATGTTGGTATAATGGGCTGTGTAATGGCCTTTTGTTGTAGAATATCCTGGATCTTGTGCTGTCATCTCCTGGGTCGTTAGCCTCTTGTGAACGGCTTGGGTAATGGGTTGTGTATATGAGTTCTTTTGTTGTGGTATCCTGGGTCTTGCGTTTAATCTCCTATTGTGTTTTGATCTTTTGGGAATCTTAATAAAGAATAACAAAGATTATATATATATATATATATATATATATATATATATATATATATATATATATATATATATATATATATATTAGACATTACCTTAATCATTCCGAGATCCTCAATTAGGACTTTGGCTCCGAGCCTTGTCAAATTGCACAGCTCGAAGCCGTATTAGCCAGAAAGAGAGAGAGCAACTCGATATTCCCGGCAAGATAACAGGTATAGGTGTCATGTGTGTTCACCCCACTGTATCTAATATGTTGCCGCTAAGAATGCAATTATGCATTAAGCAGGAGAAAAGCTGCCAAAGCGACAGCTCGGCTCGTCGGCAGCCCCGGCGCGATGGTGTCACATTTCCCTTCTGATCGAGCCGGAGATTTCAATCTGGTGCCATTCTCCTCGCACATTTAATCCGTCAAGGAAAGGGCAGTACCCAGAGGGGTTGGCCTTTGACCCTGCCAAGTTGCTTGGCTTTGCAAAGAAAAAGAAAAAGAGAGAGAGAGAGAGAGAGACTGCCTTGGGGGAGGAAAAAAAATGGAATTTGCAAAGCGCCATGGCTGCACCAATAAAGATACACAGACAGAAATACATCTGTATTTCTCTAAGCTGGGGAGGAAACTGGCAGTGTGCGATGAACGCAGTTGTGATTTGTATGCTTGGTGTATTTCTCTGCATGTTTCACAGCCTAGGGAGCCTTTTGTCCTTTCCTTTGTGGTCAATTTTTTTTTAAAAAAATAAAATATAAAAAAAGGAGAGAAAATTCCACTTGGAAAACAGACAGGTGATAAATATCAGAGGCCTGTTTTCAAGTTGGAAGTCAATGCTCTCTCTCTCTCTCTCTCCTCCCCCCACTATATTACACCTTTCTTTCTCCTTTCTCATTCTTTTTCCTCATTTTCCAATCCTCTTTATTCTCTTCTGTATTTTATATAACAAGCATTTGAATGAGATTATTGGCATGCAGCAGGGCTGTTTCCAGCTCTGTTCAACCTGCTTTCAAGTTGGAAGTCAATGCTCTCTCTCTCTCTCTCTCTCTCTCTCTCTCTCTCTCTCTCTCTCTCTCTCTCCCTCTCTCTCCCTCCCTCTCCCCCTATATCTACACCTTTCTTTCCCCTTCCTCCTCCTCCTCCCTTTCTCTCTTTTCCTTCTCCTTTGCCTCCTCCCTCCTCCTCTTCTTCCGCTCCTCCTCTTCCTCTTCTCCTCTTCCTCTTCTCCCCTCCTCCACCCCTCCTCCTCCTCTTCTCCTCTCCCTCCCCCTCCTCCCCTCCCCCTCCCGCCCTCCTCTTCTCCTTTTCCTCCGTCTCCCCTTTCTCCTCCTCCTCCTCCTCTTCCTCCTTTATTCTCTTCTATATTTTATACGATGATCGTTTGAATGAAATGATCGGCATGCAGCAGATCTGTTTCCAACTCTATTCGGGCCAAGGGAGGTGTGTGTGTGTGTGTGTGTGTGTGTGGGGCGACTAGGTTTATAGAACAATCTCCCAGTAAATAGTCCTCCATGGAGTTTTTACCCTCTTGCTCTTCCAAAAAATGGATTTTGAAAAAGTCAGACTAGGAATCGCAACAGTGCAGTCAACGCTCTGCCCGATTTTTATGTGGGTCATGCTTGGCTCGCTTCATCCATTATAAATCAATTTTAGAATTACAATCATCCAAACTGAATTAATTTCTGGGGAGGGGGTTTCCTGCGCACCCTGAAGCTTCAACGAACCCAAGCAGCTGCTGATACATGGCGTGCCCAACCCCTCACTGGATATAGATTGACCGGTTTTAACAATCAGGTGGGAAAGAAACCCCTATGTTTTTTCCTGGCCTTTGCTAAGTATAACCATAGAATGGTAGGGCTTAGGCGGGGGGTTGGACTAGATGACCTACAAGGTCCCTTCTGACTCTGATCATCTGTGATCAGGGCTGGAAGGAACCTTGGAGGTCTTCTAATCCTTTTATGCCATTCCAGATAAAATAATTGTCCAGTCTCTTCTTTTTTTAAAAAAAATTTTTTATTGGTTTTTAAAACAACATAAACAAACAAAACATAAAAATATCAAGCCGTCTTCCATATATATACATACAGTGTGCTGGTTGCTTTACAAATTGTTTTGTGCTTCCATTTCGTAGTCTTCAGTTACAATTAAATTTTATATATTCTCTCATTTTCGATCAAGTATTAAATACATTAATATCATTATTAATCAGTCATTTGACTATAACTTTTATTCATTCATGTTTTACGAAATAATCATATTTTACTTAATTTGTTTTATGACAGTTCTTATTATCATCTCAAATCTATCCTAGAATCATTTTGTAAATATAATAAGAAAAGAATACATCTTTATATATTTATTATTTTCTAAGAATCTACATAATTCATTACTATATTTTATTGTCTAACCATTGATAAAATAAATCCCAAATTTTATAAAATTGTTTATCATCTTGTTCTCTGATTTCAAATGTCAATCTACTCATTTCAGCACATTCCAATATTTTCTTAATAATTTCCTCCTGTGATGGTATTTTCTCATTTTTCCAGTTTTTAGCAAATACAATCCTAGCCGCTGTTAATACTTTTACAGTCAGGTATTTCAATTCTTTACTATATATTTCAGGTAAAATTCCCAATAAAAATATCTCTGGTTTCAAATCTATATGTTTTTTTTGTCATTTTTTCCAACCACGTGTGGATTTTAGTCCAATATTTTTTAGCATCCGCACAAGTCCACCACATATGGTAATATGAGCCAGGTATCTGATGATATTTCCAACATTTTTCAGATTTGTTCTTGAACATTCTTGCTATTCTTGTCGGGGGGAAATGCCACCTGTAAAACATATTATACAAATTTTCTTTATATGCTGTTGACATTGTCATTTTATAATTTTGGGACCACAATTTTTGCCATTTCTCTAAATCAATCCCATATCCAAAATTCTTCCCCCAAGCAATCATTGTTTCTTTAACTTGTTCTTCTTCTAGTTTAATTTCTAATAAATATCCATATAATTTTTTAATCACCTTTTCATCAGTACCTGTCAAAATCTTATCTAAATCAGTCAACTTATCATAGAAACCTTCTGTTTTAGAGTCTTTGTCATACCTTGAATGTA
Source organism: Notechis scutatus (assembly GCF_049901735.1). NCBI lineage: Eukaryota > Metazoa > Chordata > Lepidosauria > Squamata > Elapidae > Notechis > Notechis scutatus. The sequence goes on along the minus strand of NC_142011.1, from coordinate 5,004,029 downwards.
TTTGCGCATATGAAAGCCAATTCATCTTTATACCTTGTTCCTCTAATTTTTGCATAGATTTAAGTTCACCCTTTTCATTCAATATTTCACCATATCTAACTGTTTGTTCCTTTTTATATATTATAGGGTAAGAAAGGGCTTCAATAGTCAATAGCCAGACTGGAATTTTCAAATAACATTGTCTTTTAGTCTTCTCCCAGTTTAACCACAGAGACTCCTGTATATAATGTCTTCTAAAATACCCCTGTGTTTTATTTCCTTTATACCATAGAAAAGCATGCCACCCCAACAACAGATCATGTCCTTCTAATGTCAACAATCTAGTATTTCTTAATGTTATCCATTCCTTAACCCACATCAGATTTGTAAAAACACTTTCCCCCTCCTTTTCCAAGCAAAATATAATAAGAATTAATTAAAAAGAGAAAAAGATATTTTAAAAAATAACTAAAAGGGGGTCTCTAGCCTAGAATATTATAAAGTCAAAAAAGGAAAAAGAGTAGATAAAAGAAGAGAAAAAACCAGTCCAGTTTCAAAATATAAGAAAATCCAGCAATGAGAAAAAAAAATAAAAATATTACTTTGACATTCCTGTTTAAAATCGCCACTTAGTCACTTCTGTCAAAACTTTCACAGATTCTTTCTTTTCCTTAGGGTGTCCTTTCAAATCTTAAAATAAAGAAAAAGTTCGTACCAAACCGGCACACTCTCTCTTTCCGTTCTCTTCCGTTTCGGAGCTGTCCCAACTTCAGTAGCTTTAATGGCTGCCTCTTTGCCGCTGGCAAAAAGAGCTTCTCCTGGATCTACCAGGGACTTTGCGGTATCCCTGGGATCGACAGGATGCGCTCTTTACATTCACCATCTCTTCGGGACGGTTTAGATTCGATTGGACCATCCAGGAGCAAAGATATCGGCAGCGATCTCAGACCTCCAAGATCGCATGCCGTATCGTCGCGACGCCAGCTCCACCTTCCACAGTCTCTTTCTTAAAAACCTCCAGTGATGGAGCTCCCATAACTCCAGAAGGCAAGCTGTTCCATGGATTGATCCTTCTCACGGTCAGGAGATTCCTACATAATTTCAGGTCGGAGTCCTCCTTCCCTCAGTCTTATTCCTCCCTCCCTCCTCCCTCCCTCCCTCCCTCCCTCCCTCCCTCCCTCCCTCCTTCCTTCCTTCCTCTTTTTCCAACACTGGAAGATTTTAAGAAGAGATTGGACAACCCATTTGTCTGAAATGGTATATAGGGTTTCCTGCTTGAACAGGGGGTTGGACTAGAAGACCTCCAAGGTCCCATAAAACACTATTATTTTGTCATTCTGTTTCCTTCCCTCTTCCCTCCCTCCTCCCTTCCTCCCTTCCTCCCTTCCTTCCTTCCTTCCTTCCTTCCTTCCTTCCTTCCTTCCCTTCCTTCCTTCCTTCCTTCCTCCCTTCCTTCCTTCCTTCCTTCCTTCCTTCCTTCCTATGCTGCTTGTTTCTGACTAATCACTCCCATCTAAGGATGATTCTCACTCATCCAGGTCACAGTTATCCCAAAGATGCTTCTCCAAAAAAAGGCAACTGGACTTTCTTGATTTTCTTTCCTTGAAAGTATTTCGCTTCTCCTCCAAGGAGCTTCTTCAGCTCTGAAGAACCGGAACTTGCCTCTCCTGCTGGATCTAACTGGATGGCGTAGGAGGAGAAGGACTGATACCAGCTGGAGGTGGAGTTAAAGGAAATCTCAGCCTAGCATCCCTACGTAGCCACAAGTGAGCTAAGTCCAACCCCACCCACCCCCGCTTAAATTCCATTGGCCTTCCCCATCGGGTGAGAAGATCCCTGTGCACAGGCTATTTAGCAATAAATCAGTTGAATTGGATGTTTGTGTGTGGACCTGATCTTTCATGCCTGACAAATTAAATTGACAGCACTGGGTAGAGACCTTCCCATAAGTCAACCAGCCCTGTGCCAGAAAAACAGAGATGTCACAGGTGTTAAATGACTGGTACCTGCCACTGCCATGCATTTTGGCATCAGCTGCAGTTTCCAAAAGCTCCTTTTAAGATGAAGAATGGCTGCAGGTTTTGGGTTTGGCTAGTCTAGAGAAAAGAAGGACTAGCGGGTGACATGAGAGCAGTCTTCCAGGATTTCAGGGGCTACCCCCCAAAAAGAGGGGGGTCAAGTTATTCTCCAAAGCACCAGAAGGCAGGAGAAGAAGCAAGGGATGGAAACTAATCAAGGAGAGAAGCAACTTAGAACTTAAGGAGACATTTCCTAACGGTGAGGACAATGAACAGCTTGCCACAAAAAATCGTGGGCACTTCATCACTAAGAGGTTTTTAAGAAGAGATCAGCACACAGTCACTTATCTGAAATGGTATAGGTTCTCCTGCTTGAGCAGGGGGCTAGTCTAGAAGACCTCTAAGGTCCCTTCCAGCTCCATTCCATTCCATTCTATTCTATTCCTCCAGAAATTGTAAATGCTCCAACACTGGAAGTTTTTAAGAAGAGATACCATTTGTCTGAAATGGTATAGGGTTTTCTGCCTAGGCAGGGGGTTGGACTAGAAGACCTCCAAGGTCCCTGCCAACTCTGCTATTCTATTCTATTCCTATTCTATTCCTATTCTATTCTATTCTATTCTCTTCTTCTTCTTCTTCTTTTTCTTCAGTGTTTGTCTCGCGCTCTGGCGAGAGTCCGCTAATGTCCTTGAGTACTGCTTCCACGCCTCTCTGTCTGCCACGTATGTCGGGTCTGCCTTCGCGATCTCTAGATCGGCCTTGATCGTGTCCATCCAGCGTTGCTTAGGTCTACCACGCGGTCTCGCTCCTCCGACAGTCACCTTCATCGCAGATTTGATGATGGATTCTTCCTTGGCGCGACTCACATGGCCGAACCATCGTAGCGGACTGCCTCATGACCGTGGGGATGGGCACACGTTGAACCCGTCACGCACTTCTTCGTTCCTGACGCGATCGAGTAGGGTGAGGCCTACCGACCATCGGAGCATTCGCATCTCCATTGTCTGGAGTCTGCTTTCAACTTCTTTGGTCGTCGGCCAGCACTCTGCGCCGTATATGGCCACGGGCGCACCACAGAGTTATAGATTTTCGCCTTCAGGCGCATCGGCATCTTCTTGTCACAGAGGACGCCCGTGACGGGCTTCCATTTGCCCCACGCTGCGTTGATCCTGGCTGCCACCTCAGTTTGTAGTAGGCCTTCTTCCCAAGAGTAGTTCCCAGGTACTTGAAGGTGGAGGCGCGCGGTAGCTCCTGCCCGTTCACGTGGATGGAGCCTGTCGTTTCATCGTCAGTGGTCAGGTATTCGGACTTCTTTAGGTTCAGCCGGAGCCCGAACTGCTCGAGGCGGTCGTGCCACTGTTGGACTAGGTGCTCGAGTTCAGCCTTGCGCAGGTTGGCCAGGAACACATCATCGGCGTAGAGCAGCGTCCATGGGGCGGGCATGTACAGGTCGTGTGTAATTGTGTCCATCACCAGAATGAACAGCAGTGGTGAGAGGCAGAGCCCTGGTGTACGCCGACGGTGATATTGAACTCCTCTGATATCCCAGCTGCCGCTTTTACACGGCTTTTGTGACATCTGTATAGGAGTTGGACCCATTGTACGAGCAGCTCGGGCACGCCGTGATCTGCAGTGCGTACCAGATGAGATCGTGCGGGACTCGGTCGAAGGCCTTTTCCAAGTCCAAGAAGGCGGTGTGGAGCGGGATTTTCTTCACTCTGTGAGCCTATTCTATTCTATTCTATTCTATTCTATTCTATTCTATATATTAGAAAATGAACAAGAATTAATAATTGGAATAAGACATAAGAAAGGAAAGGAAGAAAGAAAGGAAGAAAGAAAGAAAGAAAGAAAAAGAAAGAAAAAGAAAGAAAGAAAGAAAGAAAGGCAAAAGAGCAGGAAAAGGGAAGAGACAATAGAATAAAAAGGTAGCTTCCATTTTTTTACATCAGTTATACATATAAATGCAAATTCCCCTCTTTCTCTGTGGTTACAATGTGACTTTCATTTTTCTATAATCTATTTTTTTCCTTCTAATCGTCAAAACCATATGTCATAATTCCACTCTTCCCCCCGCCCCCGTTTTCACACAAAGAAAGTTTATAAGGGGCTTTCAGTCCACATTAAATATCTGGAATTATCTAAATGGGCTTTCCCCCGATCAAAGCTCTACATTTGGTCACCTCAGCAAATTCCATCATCTTCACTGTTCCATCCACCATTATGGGTTGCGTCAAATTTTTCCACCTTTGTGCACCTATAGACTCTTCGCACTTCTCAGGTAGAAAAGCAAAGTTCTAAAAATGTATTTTTCCCCGACTTCCAAACGGTTTTCAAGGACAGCCCCACATAGAGCACTTTCTAGTAGTCCAGCTGGATTATGTGAATCCAGGCTGAACGAGGGTAAAGCCCTAATGCCTCAAAATAATACAGGTGGTCCTCGACTTATGACTGCCATTGAGCCCAGAATTTCTGTTGCTGAGTGAGAAATTTGCTAAATGAACTGTTGAAAATCAAGGGCAACCTGCAATGATTAAAATCCCTGAGGACATAACATTAGAAATAAGGCGTATTTTAACAATTTATAAATTGCTGCCATGTGGGTGGAAACCCTCAAATAATCAAGATGGTGGCAGCAATCTTGCAAGGGAAGCTCCACCTCTTTTTACCTGCGAGGATAAAGCTTTGATTGCAGAGTCATGCAGAGGAACCCATAGGGAGTCTTGAAGGAAATGATACAGCCAATCACCAGGAGAGAGTGAGTTCTAGTCCCGCCTTAGGGATGAAAGATGACTGGGTGACTTTGGGCCAATCACCAAGAGATGTTGAGTTCCAGTCCCGCCTTAGGTACAAAAGCTGGTTGGGTGACTTTGGGCCAATCAATCAGTGATGGGGAGTTCCAGTCCCGCCTTAGATACAAAAGCTGGTTGGGTGACTTTGGGCCAATCAATCAGTGATGGGGAGTTCTAGTCCCGCCTTAGATACAAAAGCTGGTTGGGTGACTTTGGGCCAATAAATAAATGATGGTGAGTTCTAGTCCCGCCTTAGATACAAAAGCTGGTTGGGTGACTTTGGGCCAATCAATCAGTGATGGTGAGTTCTAGTCCCACCTAAGATACAAAAGCTGGTTGGGTGACTTTGGCCCAATCAATAAAAGACATTGAGTTCTAGTCCTGCCTAAGATACAAAAGCTGGTTGGGTGACTTTGGGCCAATCAATCACTGATGGTGAGTTCTAGTCCTGCCTAAGATACAAAAGCTGGTTGGGTGACTTTGGGCCAATCAATCAGTGATGGGGAGTTCTAGTCCCGCCTTAGATACAAAAGCTGGTTGGGTGACTTTGGCCCAATCAATAAAAGACATTGAGTTCTAGTCCTGCCTAAGATACAAAAGCTGGTTGGGTGACTTTGGGCCAATCAATCACTGATGGTGAGTTCTAGTCCCTCCTTAGATACAAAAGCCGGTTGGGTGACTTGGGGCCAATCACTGGGAGACTGTGAGTTATTTTTAAAAATAATAAAAGCAGAAAACAAACAAACAAACAAACAAATACATTCCAATGCAGTCTGTAATGCCTTGTGCATTCCTGAGCAATCCCAGAAAATAGATACTGTATATTTAGGGACCAAGCTAACTAAGCCTGTTGCATATCTATATATCAAGACCTGATGTAGCAGTGGCTCTGAGGTAGATAAACTAGTACAGCTGTTGAGACATGGTGCACATCTGGAACTGAGCCATCCTACACAGGAGCAAACTGCAGCAGAGACCTGGAGGGGGGGTGGGGTCAAGAGCCAAGAACAGAATCAAAGACTAAAAGCTGAAATAAGGCGCAACTGGAAACATCAGGACCTTGGAGAGCTCCTATGATGCAGAGGTGTTATTTGGAGGCAGCTTTATGGAAGCCTAATTTGTTAATGTATTACAGTGTTTCTCGATCTTGGGAACTTTAAGACAAGTGGATTTCAACTCCCAGAATTCTGGGGATTCTCCCAACTCCCCCTTCCATCTAACACTGATGATGTTACCTAAATGGGTAATGAAACACCGGCAAAAAAGCAACCAAGCTCAGAGAGCACCCAGGATTCATAGTCCTCCTTCCCCCCCAACCTCATCTTCCTCCTCCTCCTCCTCCTCCCCCCTCCCCCTCCTCCTCCTCCTCCCCACCTCCTCCTCCCTGCAAACCCCATTCCCTTCCAGTACTGATGATTCTTAATGAATGTATCTTTTCTTTTATGTATATTGGGAGCATTTACACCATTCCTTGTGCGTCTAATCACACTTGGCCAATAAAGAATTCTATTCTATTCTATTCTATTCTATTCTATTCTATTCTATTCTATTCTACTCTACTCTACTCTACTCTACTCTACTCTACTCTACTCTACTCTACTCTACTCTATTCTATTTTTTATTGACTGTCTCCTATATGATTTGATTGCTTATTGTACCCCATGACTATCATTAAGTGTTGTACCTGATGATTCTTGACTCTTGATGAATGTATCTTTTCTTTTATGTACACTGAGAGCATTTGCACCAAGACAAATTCCTTGTGTGTCCAATCACACTTGGCCAATAAAGAATTCTATTCTATTCCATTCCATTCCATTCCATTCCATTCCATTCCATTCCATTCCATTCCATTCCATTCCATTCCATTCTATTCTATTCTATTCTATTCTATTCTATTCTATTCTATTCTATTCTATGATGTTACCTAGTTGGGTAATGAAACATCTGCGAGAAAACAACCAAGTTCAGAGAGCACCCAGGATCCACACTCTTCCTCATTCCTCCCCCTCCTCCTCCTCTTCCTCCTCCTCCTCTCCACAAACCCCACTCCTTTCTAGCATGGATGATGTTACCTAGTCGGGTAATGAAACACCTGCAGGAAAAGAACCAAGTTCAAAGAGTAACAAGGGCCCCTGGTTCCGTCCCTGAGCTACATATATTTTCCTTCGTTGGCGTTGAGGATCCCGCGATACAGACGACAAACGATCCGATTTTATTCCTCCTCGGGAAAACAGCTACTGCTTTTCCAATGGGGTGTGATGACTTCCCCCCAGACGCTTTCCAAGGTACCTCTCCAGATGTCAGCTCAGAGGAGGATGAACCCATTCCTGGCAGATCGGGGGATTGGTCAATGGCTCTGCACAGCTGTCTGAGAGGGATTTGGCAGAAGCACAGCTGCAGCAGGAACGCCTTTACGCTTCAGGTGGAGCAAGCGTGCAGCTGCAGCAGGTGAGCAAAGGGGAAGAGGAACTGCCTTCTGTACCTGGGCAGAGGAAAGGCAGGAGCGGAAGAGGTCAGCCAGATTACTCGCCAGGAGGCAGCCTCGCTCCTCTTGATAGGCCGCAGCTACACCAGAGGCTGGTTATTGAGCATAGCAGACGGAGGGAGGCGATGCTGGGAACAACGTGTTCATTTCCAAGCTGTGTGTTGTTGTTTTTTGGCCGTTGTGATTCTTGCCTGGTTTCGGATTGAGCCCCTGCCTTGATTTGGATCGGGCCTTGTGAACTCTGGGACTTTTCTTGCCTCGTGAATCCTCTTGTATTGTGGATTTAATTTTGCCCGGGGGTGGGTGGGAATTATCTCAATGGGGTCACGTTCATCTGCTTCATGGACTCCTGGCTCTGTGGACTAGTCTCGGTCTGCCTGTGGCTGGACTTATTTGGGACAGCTCTGGTTCTCCAGGGAGGGGAGTTGTGGGGGATCAATAGCAAATCTACTAAACCACAGTTACGTGTGTTTGTGTGTGTGTGTGTGTGCATGCAGGGGTGGGATTCAAAAACTCTAGCAACCGGTTCGCTGCCATGGCGTGGCTGTGTTGGGTGTGGCCTACCAGAATTTCTGGGAGGGCTGTTTTCCCCTTTCCCAGAGTCCAGAGGCTTCCCTCGGGACTCTGGGAGGACAAAAATGGCCTCCCTGGGCTCTGGAGGCCCTCCGGAAGCTGGAAACAGGCCCGTTCCCAGACTTCCGGTACTTCCCCCTCCCAGAGCCTCCAAGCTGCACTTACCTGCATCGAAAATGGGCCGCATAGACATTCCTGGGAGGGGAGGGGCAGGGTGAGCAGGGCCAGCCAGTTGGTTCAGATACCGGTTCAGTGAACCAGATGCAAACTTAACATCCGGTTCGCCCGAACCGATCCGAACTGGTAGAATCCCACTCCTCTGTGTGTGTGTGTGTGTGTGTGTGTGTGTGTGTGAGAGAGAGAGAGAGAGAGAGAAATAGGGAGGGGAGGGAGGGAGGGAGAGGGAGGGAGAGACGGGAAGGGAGGGAGAGAGAGGGAGAAGGAGAGAAGGAGAAAGAGAGAGGAAGGGAGGGAGAGAGAGGGAGGGAGGGATGCAGGGAGAGGGAGGGAGAGAGAGAGGGAGGGAGGGATGCAGGAGAGAGGGAGGAGAGAGAGGGAGAGGGGGAGGGAGAAGGAGAGAGAGAGGAGGGAGGGAGGGAGGGAGGGAGAGAGGAGAGGAGAGAAAGGAGAGAGAGGGAGGGAAGGAGAGGAGAGAGGAGAGAGAAAGAGAGGGAGGAGGGAGAGAGAGAGAGAGGGAGGAGGAGGAGAGGGAGGGAGAGAGAGAGAGAGAGAGAGGGAGGGAGGGAGAGGGAGGGAGAGGAGAGGGAGGGAGAGGAGGGAGAGAGGGAGAGGGAGAGAGAGAGAGAGAGAGGGGAGGGAGGGAGAGAGAGGGAGAGAGAGAGAGAGAAGGAATGAACATGTGGTACCCAACGTCCATCTCTGCATTTCCAATTTGGGCGATTACATCACCCAAATAGGTAAACTTTTCTACTTCCTCAAGTCGTTGTGATTCAAGTGTGATTCTCCGTCTCCGTCTCTACCCATTAAAAGAATCTGCAGAAGAGGTCAATCAAATAAAATCAATGCATTTAGAAAGACTGGACGGAGAAAAACTGTACATTAGGAGCTAGTTACAAAGTGCTGACTTCACAGGGCATTAAATGGAAGCACTTAATTGGGACCTGGGCGACCCTGAAACTCCCAGAAGTAAACCAATGTGATTAAGAGCTCCTCCATTTTCATGGGGCCATTTTCCCCAAACTGTGCTCTGAATATATTTTGTACTACAACTCCCATTGTCCAATAGCTTGTCTGGGATGATGGAAGAAGTAGTGCAGCCCCTGTTTAAGATCCCATGAATGGAGAGTTTTATGTAGTGGTGAAGGTGATCGCCTAGACACCAGAAGATAGTGAATTCTGGTCCAGCCTTCGACATAAAAGCTGGCTGGGGGACTTTGAGCCAACCACCAGGTGACTGTGGGTTCTAGTCCTGCCTTAGGAATCAAAGTGACTGGGGGACTTTGGGCCAATCACCAAGAGACAGTGAGTTCTAGTTCTGCCTTAGGAATGAAAGTGACTGGGTGACTTTGGGCCAATCACCAGGAGACAGTGAGTTCTAGTTCTGCCTTAGGAATGGAAGCCAGCTGGGTGACTTGGGGCCAATCACCAGGAGACAGTGAGTTCTAGTTCTGCCTTAGGCATGAAAGCTAGCAAGGTGACTTTGGGCCAATCACCAGGAGACAGTGAGTTCTAGTCCTGCCTTAGGAATGGAAGTGACTGGGTGACTGTTTCCATAGCGTTACCTACCATTCTAACCCACCTGGACAATAAGAACACCTATGCAAGAATGCTGTTTGTTGACTTCAGTTCAGCATTCAATGCAGTCATTCCCTCCAGGCTGATCACTAAACTTGGTGACCTTGGCATCAATACTACTCTCTGCAACTGGATACTGGACTTCTTGACCAACAGACCACAACATGTCAAGTTGAATAACTCCACCTCATCCACCATCACACTAAGTACTGGCGTTCCCCAAGGCTGTGTGCTGAGTCCCTTCCTGTTCTCTCTTTTCACCTGTGACCGCAGGCCCGCGCATGGCTCTAGCACCATTATCAAATTCGCAGATGACACCAGGGTGATCGGACTCATCAACGATAACGATGACTCAGAGCAGTGATCCCCAACCACCGGGCCCTGGACCGGTACTGGTCCGTGGATCATTTTGTACCGGGCCGCCTACTTTGCTTGGGCGCCGCCATCTTGTTTCAACAGCGCTTGAGAAAGTGCTTCCGGGTGAGCTTGTCGGTCGTCGGTTGTTGGAAAGCGGCGTTTGGGTGCTGAAGGAATCCTCGCGCCTTAGTTTCGTCGAAGGGGTGGGGTGGCTTCGAAAGAAGAGCCGTTCCGATGGCGGTGGAGTCTCGCGTTACTCAGGAGGAGATTAAGAAAGAGCCCGAAAAGCCCATCGACCATGAGAAGGTACAAAGGAGGAGTTGAAGGTGGCAGGGAGAATCGGGGGACGGCTGGCTGGCCAGTCGCTCGGCTCGCCTTGCCTTGGTCGTGCGTGCTGATGCCGGTATCGGTCCGTGGATCATTTTGTACATTTTGTACTGGACCGTGGTACAAAAAAGGTTGCGGGCCACTGACTCAGAGTACAGGGAGGAGGTGCAGAGCCTAGTTACATGGTGCACTGACAACAACTTATTACTCAACATTAACAAGACCAAAGAGCTCATTGTGGATTTCAGGAAGAAGAATGCTTACACACATTCTCCTATATACATCAACAGGAGAGTGGTAGAATGTGTCACCAGCTTCAAGTTCCTGGGGAATCCACCTCTCTGAGGATCTGTCCTGGCAGATCAACACCACCAGCCTGATCAAGAAAGCTCACCAGCGCCTCTTCTTTCTGACATTACTGAAGAAGAACCACCTTTCCCCAACTATTCTGATCAAATTTTACTGCTGTGCAATCGAGAGCATCCTAAACAGCTGTATCTCAGTCTGGTATGGAAATTGCACTATAAAAGAAAAAAAGGCATTACAGAGGGTGGGGAAAACTGTCCAACGCATTATAGGGATCCCACTTCCTGCCATTGTGGACATTCAGAGGAAACGATGTCTGCGAAAAGACCGCAGCATCATTAAGGACTCCTCCAATCCAGCCCATAAACTGTTTACCCTTCTTCCATCTGGGAAGAGGTTCAGGTGCCTGCAGTCCAAGACCAGCAGGCTAAGGAACAGCCTCTACCATACAGCGGACTCCTTACTGAATTCCTCAACTTGTGTATCCCCCCACACACACTGATACTTCCTCTGATAATATAATATATATCTTGTATAAACTCTCTGTGCATTATACTTATATTCAATATGTTCATAAACATTCTGTACAGTTGTATATATTCCTTCCATAGATATATATTCTGTATATTCATAGATATTCTGTATATCCATATATAGTTATATATTTTGTGTGTGTGTGTGTGTGTGTGTGTGTGTGTGTGTGTGTGTATGTATATATATATATATATATATATATATATATATATATATATATATATATATATATATATATATATTTATTTCTGAGGTTCTCATGGTATTTGTATGTGGATCTTTGGTTATTCGGGTTTTCTCGCGTAAGCCTAGATACTTCCAATCTTACGCGGAGAAAACCCGAATAACAAAGATCCATATATATATATATATATATATATATATATATATATATATATATATATATATATATATATATATATATATATATATATATGGCATTCAGCTTTGTTCGGGTATTTTCCCACTTCATAGTAGTTGTGCTTTTAAAGTTGTAGCAACGTTTGGCAGAATCTCATCTGCCATCATCAGGCTTCTGTATTGTGTCCGTCTGTGAGTCAGACTTTTACAGTGGTTTCAGATTTAAATTTGGGGCAGCCTATTGCTGTGCCAGAATGGTTTTTCTTCATCCTGATTGGTTGAGAGTCTTGGTCTGTGTTTATTGGTCTTGGAGTTTGCTGTGTTCTGCTTGATTGGTGTTTCTAATATCTTCTGTCTGTTTTTGGCTCTTTTTGTATCTTGATTGGCTGGCAACATTGTATTACTTTATTGGAGGCCTTTAGTGCAGCTTGGCTTCGGGTAAATGGACGGCTATCATTAGTTAGGAAGCTGGGTTTCGTCTGGGTGCCTGGTTGGGGTGTGTTTGAGCTGGAGGTATCAGGGGGGATCTGTTTGTGCCCAGGTGTTTGCCTGGCTTGTGGTGTGGAGATTTTTTTGTTTGTGAGTGCAGGCTTCCAAATGATTGACAGTCTGGTGGAATCATCTCTTCTGTTCATGCTTTCTGGTCTTTTTTCAATCTCTATGGCTTCTCTGATGATTCTGTGGCTAGGGTTTTCTATAGTGGCTAGGGTTTTGGTGCCATTGAAGTTGATGCTATGACCTGTGGCTTCCATGTGTTGGACTAGTGAGGAAGTGTGTTCCAGCTTTTTGACTGCATTTTTGTGTTCATCCAGGCGGGTGCTTATTCTTCTATTGGTCTGTCCAATGTATGTGGCCGGGCATGATGCACAGGGGACTTTGTATATGCCTTGGTTTTCCAGGTCAATTTTATCTTTGGGGTTTCTGAGGATGGCTGCTATTTTTCTGTCTGTTTTGAAGGCAGTCTTGATGTGGTGTCTGTGTAGTATCTTACTAATTTTGTCTGTAGTGCCTCTTATGTAGGGCAGGACAGCTGTTCCATGGGTCTGTTCATCTTCTGGGTCTCTATTATGTCTCAGTGTGTTTTTGTGGATCAAGCCGGTGATTTTGCTTTTGTGGAAGCCGTTGGCTGTCAGTACTTTGGTCAGGGTGCATAGTTCAGTCTTAATGTGTGTCTTGTCTGCCAGGCGTTTGGTTCTAGTAATTAGTGTTTTAGCCACGGAGTTTATCTGTGCTGGGTGGTGGTGGGATTGGGCGTTGAGGTAGCGGTTGGTGTGTGTTTTCTTCTGATATATGGTGTGTCCTAGTGTGCCATCTGTTTTTTTGTAGATTAGTACATCTAGGAATGGTAGTTGTATATATATATATATTTGTTTTCTTAAGTTTTCGCGGGTACTTATATGTATGGCCTTCGGCTTTGTTCGGGTATTTTCCCACGTCATTGTAGTTGTGCTTTTAAAGTTGTAGCAACGTTTCAGCAGAATCTCATCTGCCATCATCAGGCTTCTGTATTGTGTCCGTCTGTGAGTCAGACTTTTACAGTGGTTTCAGATTGACAGCCTGGTGGAATCATCTGTCAATCATTTGGAAGCCTGCACTCACAAACAAAAAAATCTCCACACCACAAGCCAGGCAAACACCTGGGCACAAACAGATCCCCCCTGATACCTCCAGCTCAAACACACCCCAACCAGGCACCCAGATGAAACCCAGCTTCCTAACTAATGATAGCCGTCCATTTACCCGAAGCCAAGCTGCACTAAAGGCCTCCAATAAAGTAACACAATGCTGCCAGCCAATCAAGATACAAAAAGAGCCAAAAAACAGACAGAAGATATTAGAGACACCAATCAAGCAGAACACAGCAAACTCCGAGACCAATAAACACAGACCAAGACTCCCAACCAATCAGGATGAAAAAAAAACCATTCTGGCACAGCAATAGGCTGCCCCAAATTTAAATCTGAAACCACTGTAAAAGTCTGACTCACAGACGGACACAATACAGAAGCCTGATGATGGCAGATGAGATTCTGCCGAAACGTTGCTACAACTTTAAAAGCACAACTACTATGAAGTGGGAAAATACCCGAACTAAGCCGAATGCCATATACATACATACATATACATATACATATACATATACATATACATATACATATACATATACATATACATATACATATACATATACATATACATACATACATACATACATACATATATATATATATATATATATATATATATATATATATATATATTCCCTCCTTAGGCATTGAAAGCCAGCTGGATGACCTTGGGCCAATCACCAGGAGTCTGTGAGACTGTGGACAGTTGTAGCCAGGCCTCGTGCACCTCAACACCTGCTTTGCCGGTCCTTTTCTTCTGCAGCCAGCAAGGCTGGCAAGGCTTTCCTTAAGGCCTCTGACAGTGAAAAGGAGGCCAGGGGTGGCGCGCGCAAGTGAGGTTAGTCAGTGGATGACTCCCCCCTGGTGCCTTTTTTTGGTGGGAAAAAAATACAAGACAGGGTCTTATTTTTGGGGAAACAAAGTGTTTAGCTGGTTGTCCACTAAGTTGAAGACAACTTCAACAGTTGTCCACTGTTGAAGACCATTACAACATATTTTTACTTGAAGTCAAAAGAGTCATCAAACTATATGTTCCAACAACAACTCCAAAAACAAAACAAAAAAGCAGATTACCCATATCAATAAGGAAACTTCAATCCAAAAAGAGATCACTCTGGCGGAAAAACAAATCTGGTCACGTTGCTAATTTCAAAAACCGATACAAAAATTTATGCCACCAGATAAAGACCGAATGCACCAATTACCACATTAAACAAGAGGAAAACCTTCTAAGCACCAATTCCACCCGTGCTTTTTACAATTTTGTAAACAACAAACTAAAAGACTCAAGGTCCATCCCTCCCTTGATAGGACCCGATGGTAAAGACTGCAGCGACGACACCATTAAAGCCAACATCTTTAACACATTCTTGGCTCAGTGTTTGTAAACAGTAATGGATCATGCCCAATGTTTCCTAGCCGTACCACAGATAACAACAATGATCTAATACATATCGATTTTACAGTAGACAACGTTGAAAAAGCACTACGCAACCTAAAACCATCTCTATCTATTGGACCGGATGGAATATGTGCCTACTTCTTAAGAAAGCTATCCACTGCCATAGCCAAACCTCTAAGCATAATCTTTGAAAAAACTTTCAGGACCAGCTCCTTGCCCAACCTATGGTTACAAGCCACAGTCATCCCTATCTTCAAAAAGGAGACCTAAGCCTAGTTGAAAATTACAGGCCAATCTCCTTATGCTGCGTCACCTGTAAAGTCATGGAATCAATTATTAACCAATCCATCATCCTCCATTTAGAGACAAACAACCTACTCTCCAATAAACAATTTGGTTTCAGAAAAAAACTATCCTGTAATCTGCAACTCTTACACTGCAAAAACATATGGACTACACAACTCGACCAGGGCAAAGCAATAGACGCAATCTACATAGACTTCTGTAAAGCCTTTGATTCAGTGGTACACGACAAACTACTCCTAAAAATAAAATCTTATGGTATCTCTGGACAACTGAATAACTGGATAGAAGCATTCCTGTCAAACAGACAACAAATGGTCAAAATTGGGAACGCACTATCAAATCCAGTACCTGTCAATAGTGGTGTTCCCCAAGGCAGTGTTCTAGGACCAACTCTCTTCATAATCTACATAAGCGACCTTTGTGATCATATCAAGAGCAATTGCGTTCTCTTCGCTGATGATGTAAAGCTGTTCAATACCACAGACAATACTACTACCCTACAAAAAGATCTAGACTATGTATCTGAATGGTCTAACATATGGCAACTTCAAATCTCAACAAATAAATGCTCTGTCTTACATATTGGTAAAAAAAATCAGAAAATAAAATACAAGCTGAATAGTCAAGATATTGTTGATGACCTAAGCTCTGTAAAGGACCTGGGAATACTCACCTCTAATGATCTAAGTGCTAGAGCCCACTGCAACTACATAGCCAAAAAGGCATTAAGAGTTGTTAACCTAATCCTACGTTGCTTTTTCTCTGGTAATATCTCACTACTAACCAGAGCATACAAAACATTTGCTAGACCAATACTCGAA
Organism: Notechis scutatus; assembly: GCF_049901735.1. Lineage (NCBI taxonomy): Eukaryota > Metazoa > Chordata > Lepidosauria > Squamata > Elapidae > Notechis > Notechis scutatus. Next base: position 4,988,383 of record NC_142011.1, on the reverse strand, counting down.
TACAGTTCATCAGTCTGGAATCCTTATCACGTATGTGATATTAACACAACTGAGAAAGTCCAGAAGTATTTCACAAGAAGAGTTCTCCACTCTTCTACCCGTTGTAGAATACCTTATGCCACCAGACTCGAAATTCTAAAACTAGAAAACCTCGAATTACGCCGTCTTCGGTCTGACTTAAGCATGGTATATAAAATCATACATTGCAATGTCCTACCTGTCAATGAATACTTCAGCTTTAACCATAACAACACAAGAGCACACAACAGATACAAACTCAAAGTAAACCGCACCAAACTTGATTGCAGGAAATACGACTTCAGCAATAGAGTGGTCAATGTCTGGAATACTCTACCCGACTCTGTAGTCTCTTCCCCAAACCCCAAAAACTTTAACCTTAGACTGTCTACTATTGACCTCACCCCTTTCCTAAGAGGTCTGTAGGGGGCGTGCATAAAGCGCACCAACGTGCCTACCGTCCCTGTCCTATTGTTTCTCTTATTCTTTTATTTTTCTTATATGTACCCATTTCATATATTCACAACTATGTATACACTTGTACTTATTATCTTGTAAACAATTGACAAATCAAATAAATAAATAAATAAGACTCCGAGATCCCTCTCCCAGTTACTGCTATTAAGCATGGTTTCACCCAGTCTATATGTGTCCTTTGGGTTTTTCTTGCCTAAGTGCAGGACTTAACTTTTCTCTTCATTGGATTTTGTTTGGAGGCTTATTGGAAAGAAAGTTTATTGATGGAAAGAACCACACACGAAGACAGCGTGCGGTTTTGGGTCAGCTGAACAAAATGGTTGAACGAGTGGATGGATTCTTTATAGGTTTCTGTGACTTTGAAGTTTGAACTGTTCTGGGGGGCTTGTGCAATGAAGGGGGCTTGTGTTTCTAAAAGGGTGTTGGGCAATTCCAATTGTGGCTTTATGGCTTTCCTCCTGTGTTTGGATCTTGGGTGAGGCGCTGCTTGTTCTAATCCTACCATTCTGCTTTCGTTAGCTGTCATACTTTGCTGCAAGGAGTCTCAAAATATCCTGTCTTGAATTGGTTTCCGCCTGGAGTATTTCCTTTGCTTATGAATAGAGCCATTTAGACAGTTATCTTCCTCTTTCAATTCTTCTTTATCGCCTTAAGTGCTGGCATCTGTTGTGGGCTATTAAGAACGATTCGGGGGGTTGCTTTCTGCCTCTTAAAAAAACATGTTTTTCCTTTTTCTCCCTTAGGGAAATATAATATTCTGCCTTTTTTTTTTAATATTTCCCCAAATATTTTATTCTTCTGGGATGGGCTTCCCACAACCTCTATAGGTAGAAACTCACCAATGTTTTCGTTCTCCTTCCTTCCCCTTGTGCTTGAAGTGATCTGACGTTGTTTTCCTCCTTGCGGGGAGAAGAAAAATTGCAAGAATTTTTAGCAATGGCTAATGAACGGGATTTAACTGCTCAGATTCTGCAAGACTGACTCACTTTTAATGCCCACAGCAAATTTCGATTTGCTAATCCCGCCGGCTGCGTGGCATTCACGGGTTGGTAATTGAGGGTATCACTTATCCAAACGGCTGGATTGTTGTGCGACAATGCCACAGGTGAACCACAACCTTCGCAATACAGCCCGCCAGCAACATCGTTTATTTCTCTTTTAGCAGCTTGGCCCACTTAAGAGTCACAGTGATAAAATGCAAGCCGAAGAATGAATTGGAAAGATTTGCAGGTTAGCCCTCGACTTATCACCGTTGGTTCTGCCGTAAAAAAAAAAAAAATTCAGTAAAAGAGGAACACAGACAAACCACAAGCAATCAATCCTACTTTGAAATCAGAGGTTTATTTCATGAGCAATGTGGAACATAAAAAGACATCATAACATAACAATATTTCAGTAAGATAATACAAACCACCCATTGCAATGAAGTCCACTGACATTGCTGAGTCTGGCAAGGAGTAGCCATGGCAGTGGCCCTGATCTGAGATAAAACCCCTTCTTATATAGTCTTTTCCCTACATCTCTTCTGTTCCTTTGGAAGATTACTAGAATAACTTCCTCATTCACTATGCCATCCTGTCACTTGGCACTTATTTGAAAAACTCTTGTCATCTGCACTTTTTGTTTCCGTATTCTCATAATGTCCCAGAAAGTTATATCAAAAATAGCCCCCAAACTTATCTAACCGCAACGGTTAGCTTTACACAATTTCTGATTACAAATTTCCCTTAGTTTGCGTCTTTTGCCAAGTTGCTGCTTTAATATATATCATATAAGAAGCAATAAAAGCCAGGTTCAAGCTAGGAAGTATAGACACAGGGAAAGAGCTAAGGTTCTCACCTCACAGTTCAAAGTTATGACAGGCTTGGGAAAAGCGACTCGTGACCAGTCCTTGAAGTTACAACTGTCGTAGTCACATGATGCCAATTTGGGCAATTGGCAACTAGCTCATATTAATGACAATTATAGTGTCCTGAGGGGTTTACCTCCCGGTTGTTCTCAAAATGGGAGCAAATGAATTAAAATGGGAATTGAAAGTTGGGAAAATGCAAAAACAAAAAACAAAAACCCTTCAAAGAGAAACAGTCTGTGATAAGCCGGGGTATGGCACAGAGGTAACAGGCAGCTGGCAGTTCAAACTGCCCCTTTATTGCTCCAAATTTCCCTCAAATGCTGCCACGGTCAGGTTTCCAAATGATGAAATCCATTTAAAAAGAAAAGAGCAAAGTCTGTCTTCCAAAACAATTTATTTTCTTTAGGAAAGCATCATATTGGCAAAGTCTGTTGTAATTCCGGATCTGACACAACCTGGAATTATACCACATAATATTGGAAGTTAGAAACAGCCCCAATAAATAACATTCCCCAATAGAAGTAAATCAACGTTGCCTGGTGTATCATCAATCTCCACCTCCAGGTCTCAGCAGGATCAGCTTTTGTTCCCACAGGAAGGAGAGCCACCTAGCCTAAACAACTCTATCTCCACTCCTCCCACCTCAGGAATGTGGCAAGCCCAAAAACCTCCCCCCCCCCATAACCAGCAAAGAGAAAGAAAGAAAAGAAATATATAATAAGGCTAAATAAAATGGCTACGCATATGTCAATTTCGGGCTTGACACCCACCAACTTTTTGGCAAGTCCCAGAGCAAAGTGATGACACACACACACACACATACACACCCCTCAAGCAGCTGCAAATAGTCCAGCCCAATGCTGTGAGCATCACAGCTGCAAAGCAAGAAAGCCACCAGGACAAGTCATAGTGTCCAGGAAGCAAAGGAACAAGGCAAGTAATCCAGAAATCCAGAGAGACTGCGAGGAATCCAGGAAAATTCAAACATCAGTACTCAACACTCCATGAATTCAGTGTTTGTTCCTGACAGACGCCGCTCCCCACAGCGTCTCCTTAGTCTCCATCCCCAGGTTTGTGAAGAGGAGCGGGATGCTCCCCTCCCTTCCAACTCTGATTATCTGTTATCTGTTACCCTAGACCACTCTAGACAAGTGGTTGTCCAGCCTCTTCTTGAAAACCTTCAGTGGTGGAGCACCAACAACTTCTGAAGGCAAGGTGACTTGGGTTTGCTCTTCGTCAGAGTCAGAGTGGTATCCGCGATTGTGCGCGGTTTCGCCCGAGCTCACTTGCTGGAGGGTCCCGATCGAGACCAGAACCACCCTGGTGGGGTGGTGAAGAAGGGGGGAGCCTGGAGGGTTGAGGGGAGTTGCAACTCCCCTCCCCGACAGGAAAATCCCTCCCAAAGGCAAGCTGCAGTGGTGGTCCTAAAATGGCCACCACGAAGACAAAGAACACTCTGGGAAACTAAGTTTTGTGCCGGAGCAGGCAAGTAGCGAGCAGAGTGTGAACCAAGCAAAGGACATCACTTTTGAGGTACCCTGGTATCAAATTAAAGGGCTATCTTGGAGGAAAGTGTGTGGAAGCGGCGACCAGAGAAAGTGAGAAAGAAATTGGATCTTATAAAACTTGGATTGGATTACTGTATTGGATTAATTTGGAGGAGAGAATTTAAAGGTAAATACTTTAACACAACAAAGGTTTAGAAATTAAACTGAATTGAATTATGGGCACTTAAAGGGTATAATTAAATGCTGAAATTAAGTGTGTTGAAAAGAAAAGAAATAATAGCTAATGATTGAAATTAGCGAACTTAATAAAAGTATTATATTCAATAAAGAAAGTTAAAGGTAAAAAGACAAGAGTGCAACACACAAAACATAAAAAAAATCTTTTTGGAAAGTAACTTGGCCCCAGGTATCTCTCTCTTCATGGACTTCAATTATATTCATGCTCATCTTACATGTCATTACTTATTTTATTTACCATTCTAAGTCTTCTATATTAACTTCTCCACATATTTCACTCTTCTTAATTCTATCTTAATTAATCATCTTAATTTGAGTCATTATATTTGTATCTTTTGTCCATTCTTTATTGTCCCTTTGTCTCGTTCCTTAAAAAAAAAAGAAGTTTCTCCTGAAATCACTAATCAGAGTATGATGCTTTTCTATCTCCCCCCTAAATTAATCAAATTAACCTTTAAAATAACACCCAATACCCAAACCGATTTTGCTTGGTACATTCTATCTAAATAGTACATCCAAAATAATTAAATACATAGTTAAACAATATATCTAAATGTTAAAAACAAATACTATAATAGGAATTTTATAATAACATCAATACCATAATCTTATTAAACTCTTTAATTAAAACTCAATATTCTAAACCTCCCCTCATATTATTAAATTTTAAAACCAATCATTATTAAACATTTCAACATTTTAATCTCTTATCAACTCTTAAACCATTTAAGTTTTCTATTTCTGATACAATACTACAATATCATCTTATGTACCTTGCAAAATCTTTTTGAAGAAATTATACTTTATCCTTTATCCCTAAAAAAGATTCCTTTTTTCCCATTTAATTTCAAAACTTTGTAGCTTTTCTCCACCTTTTCCCTTTCTTTCTTCTCCCAACAAACCTTTCTACCCCCCCTTCTTCTAGCCTCTGCCTTACTGGCTTCCCTTCTCTGTTGTGTTCCTTTTCCCTTTTGTTTACTATCATTATATTGATTTTGCACCTTATTTTCCCCTTTCTTAAGTGTTTTTTTTAAATCTTAAGTCCTTTATTTCTCTTCCTTTCCCTCTTCCTTCTTTCTTGGTCGAGTTCTGAAATTCATTAAAAATGGCTTCCTTTCCTTCTTCTTCTTCTGCTGTCTTCATCTGTTGTAATGTTTGTTGATAGTTAATAAGCGCCATTTCTAAAAAAAGGAAGGCTTCTTTCAAACCAGCTTTACCATTTTTTTTTGCTTGTTCATAATCTTTTCTCAGTTCCTCAATAGAGAGAGCCATTATAAATCTTTTCTTTTCTTTTCCCCTTCTTTCTTCTTACAACAACCAGAATATTCCAAAGAGAAAATAAAACAGTCCCAAAGTTATCAATCAGTCAAAACCAAGGCAGAGTTCTCACTTTCTCCTCCTGGGGTAGTATCAATCAGAGAAAAAGAAAGTCCAAATCTGTTTCTTAAAATCTTAAAATCTTATTGCAATATATTTTAGTCTTCAAATCCTTAAGGCATCTCCTCCAACAAAGTCTTAGCATACAAATATTTTTTTTTTAGTCCTCTCTCTTCCCACTCATCGCTTAAAGCCAGTTTTCACTTAAAAAAAAATAGGTTTCTTAATATCCACTTATTTATTCTGTAGGAAAAGAGGGTAAGCTTTCCTTTCAGCACCACCAAACTGCCGCTTTTTTCCTCTTCTAGAAGGTATCATTCAGAAAGTCATACTTTTCAGGAATTTTGTTAAATATGTCTTAGAGTCCTAGGAACCAAGAAAAACTTTCTCCTTTCAAAAACTTTCTCCACTTCCTCCTGCGCATTCTTACCCGGCTGCCAGCTTCTTTGTGGCGGCCATTACAGACCGCTGCTGCACCGTCTTGGGAAAAGGGGGTTCTGCCGGCCGGGGAGGGGGTCTGCAACACCCCCTAACCCCTCTCCGGATCCCCCCTACCTTCAGCTGCCCCTGCAGGGCAGCCTAGCTCCGTACCCGTCCGGATCGGAGCCCCAAAAGCGGCTAGCGCAGCAGGGATCGCGCAGCTTCACGAATCCCTGCCGCTCGCGAAGCCGACAAACCGGAAGTATATGTTTTTTTGGGGGGAGAATTAATAAAACCTTGCAGAAATATAGAATGAGAATAATGGTAACTAAGTCAGAAAGAAATAGATGAAATAATAATAATGAAATTGAATAAGAGTAAAGAGAAGTAAAGAGAAATTGGATAAGAGGTTTTTGTATGTTTATATGGAAATGGTTTAAAACAGAATTATAGTCTATCTGACTTGTTAAATTTATAATGGAAAAAGGTTTAAACATGTAATGGATAATGATGATTTGTGTGTTTTGAAAATTAATAAAACTTGTTTGTTTTTTTTAAAAAAAGACAAGAGTGCGACCTGATGGTACAGGAAAACTTCAGTACATTTTAAAAAGTGTCTGGTCTTCTCAAGAGTTTGGATTTTGGAACTTAAAAGAAAATAAAAGAAACTTTATTATTGTTATAGAACCATCCGAACAAAGACTCAAGAGTATGGATTGTTGAAAATAAATCCAAAAGATATTGGCTGAAATAATATACTAGACTCTGGGATTGAATATATCTATTAAAGATGAGGATTTCAACTTTTAAGGAAGAGGAAAAAAAAAAGGAGAAGATATAATGGAGGAACTATTTGTTGATATAAGACTGGACTTACAAGATACAAGATTGGATTTGCAAGATATAAGGAACATGATAAAAATTAAACTTGAAATGTGCAATTATGTACTACAGAAATTAGAAATGGTGACTCAGCATACACAAGAACAAAATAAACCAGAAGGGGAGGAGTTCTATAAAGAAGAAGCCAACACTGAAGGACAAAATGAACAACAATTATTTAAGCAGAGGGGAAAAGGAATTAGAATTAAAAATTTGTGGTCTGATGGGATGATAAAAGGGAGAATGGTTCGGAAAATGGATAAAGAGAGAGGGAAAAAGCAGAGAAAGGAAGGGCAAAAGAAAGATCCAAAGAGGAAGAGAGAAAAGTTTAATATTTATTTTATTTATTTTTATTTGTCAATTGCTTACAAGATAATAGGTATAAGTAAAAACATAGTTATGAATACATGGATACATATAAGAAAAATAAAAAGAAATAATAGGACAGGGACGGTAGGCACGTTGGTGCGCTTATGCACGCCCCCTAGAGACCTCTTAGGAAAGGGGTGAGGACAATAGTAGAAAGTCTAAGGTTAAAGTTTTTAGGGTTTGGGGAAGAAACCACAGAGTCAGGTAGAGTATTCCAGACATTGACCCCTCTGTTGCTGAAGTCATATTTCCTGCAATCAAGTTTGGTGCGGTTAACCTTGAGTTTGTATCTATTGTTTGCTCTTGTGTTGTTATGGTTGAAGCTGAAGTATTCATTGACAGGTAGGACATTGCAATTTATGATTTTATATACCATACTTAGATCAGACCGAAGACGGCGTAATTCAAGGTTTTCTAGTTCTAGAATTTCAAGTCTGCTGGCATAAGGTATTCTACAATGAGTAGAAGAGTGGAGAACTCTTCTTGTGAAATATTTCTGGACTTCCTCAACTGTGTTAATATCAGATACGTAATGTGGGTTCCAGACTGATGAGCTGTATTTGAGTATTGGTCTAGCAAATGTTTTGTATGCTCTAGTTATTAGTGTAATATTACCAGAGAAAAAGCTATGTAAGATTAAGTTAACAACTCTTAATGCCTTTTTAGCTATGTAGTTACAGTGGGCTCTAGCACTTAGGTCATTTGAGATGAGTACTCCAAGATCCTTGACAGAGTTTGGATATGGAGGGCAATAAGAATGGGAAAAAAGGGAATTAAGAGAAAGGACCAGAAAATAAAGAGGAATAGGACACAAAAAAGGATGAAAAGAAAGTACATTGTCCAAAGAGTGAGAGATAATGGGTGAAAAAAAAAGGATAAGGAAGGAGATTCTGCAAAGTAATATGTTGTGATGTGTAAGAATATATTGAAAATAGTATTTTGTAATGTATAGATGATTCATAAGGTGTTTGAGAAAATATAATGCAGAATCTGAGAAAAATATATATATTTCTGTTATATACTGGATAAGGAGATTGATTTTAAGGTAGAATGAAGGTGGTTAGCTCGAATTATTAACCAGAGGGGACAATTATATTTACAGATAAGGATTGATAAAATGACAAATGTGACAGAAAAAAGTAATATGAGAAATGACAATAGAAATGAGATGAGAATTTTAGATAACATTGTAAAATAAGATATGAGAATGTATTAATATAACATGAATTGGAATTGGATAAGATAAGCTTAATATTTAACAATAATAAAGATGATGCACTATGAAACTAAACAAATAAAATGAACAGGTAGCTATGGTCATGTTTGTATTGAGATGTGAAACCTGGAACCACACTGCTTGCCAAATGAGAATTTTTTATTTAAAAAATAAAATAAAAGCAGAGAGAAAATTGAATAATGGAATTACCAGGTATGTTTAACTGATATGGTGGTAGGCATTTGGACAGTTTTGAAAGGTTGAAAATAACCATTGAAGGATTATGAATTAATGTGAATATATGCATTGAGAGATATGATTGGTATAATTAATTTTGGCTATACTAAAATGTATGATACATTGATGCCACACTGTTAACGTATTGTTGTGCATATGCAGATTGAAATAAAAAAATTTTTTGGAAAAAAAAAACTTCTGGAGGCCACTGATCAATTGTTCTCACAGTTAGGAAGTTTCTCCTTAATCCCAGGTTGCTTCTCTCCTTGATTAGTTTCCATCCGTTGTTTCTTGTCCTGCCTTCTGGTGCTTTGGAAAATAAGTGGACCCCATTCTCTTTGGGGCAGCCCCTCAGACATTGGAAGACTGCTATCATGTCTCCCCTAGTCCTTCTTTTCATTAAAAGAGGCATACCCAATTCCCGCAAATGCCCATCCAAAGTTTTAGCCTACAGTCCTTTAATTACCTTTGTTGTTCTTCTCCATGCTCTTTCTAAAGTCTTAACATCAGAATAGAATAGTGGAATAGAGCAGAGAACAGAACAGAAATAAAAAATAGAATAGTAGCATAGCATAGCATAGCATAGCATAGCATAGCATAGCATAGCATAGCATAGCATAGCAGAATAGAATAGAATAAGTAGCATAGCATAGAATAGAATAATAGCATAGAATAGAACAGAACAGAACAGAACAGAACACAATAGAATAGAATGGTAGAATAGAATAGAATAGAAAAAGTAGCATAAAATAGAATAGAATAGAATAGAATAGAATAGAATAGAACAGAACAGAACACAATAGAATAGAATAGAATAGTAGAATAGAATAGAATAAGTAGTAGCATAGCATAGAATAGAATAGAATAATAGCATAGAATAGAATAGAACAAAACAGAACACAATAGTAGAATAGAATAGAATAGAAGAGTAGCATAGAATAGAATAGTAGAATAGAATAAAATGAAATAGAATAGAATAGAATAGAATAGAATAGAATAGAATAGAATAGAATAGAATAGAACAGAATAGAAGATAACACAGAAAAGAAGAGAACTGGAAGTCACAAAAACCGTCATAAGTACATGCCAGCTGCCAAGCAGCTGAATTTTGATCACATGACCACAAGGATGCTGCAATAGCATGGAAAACATAAGTCCCTTTTTTTTCCAGGGCTGTTGTAAGTTCCCAAATTGAACTATCATAAGTCAAGCACTACCTGTATGGTATGCAGAAAATCCTTGTCTCTCCTCCTTCCTTACAACCTGAATTCATTTATTTATTCGGTGGCTACCGGAGCGTTCGCAACCCAATAAATAAAGTCCATTCCAAAGATAATTGGATTGCAATCCTGCACCCGTGTCTCTTATCTTCCCGTGTCTATAATTGATAATATTTCCTACCCTCTTTTAAAAAGCTAAGGTAGTTTGTTTCTTCTTCTCCTTTGGTGAAGATAAGCTTAGAGAAACGCTCTTGTCTTGCAATCTATTATCTGCAATTCAAAAGGCTTGTCACACCAGCCAGCTGGCACATTCAGCAGCGCTTTTAATGTTCGACTGGCTCTAAAACAAGTTGTAAACTCTCTGTCGAGGAGGAGTACAACTCCAAGCCTCCCACGGCCTCTGCCCAAGCTGTGAGAGTACACCCTCCAACATACAGACAGTCCTCGACATACAACCACGATGGGGCATGGGGATTTCTGTTGCTAAATGAGGCGGTCAGTAAGCGAGCGCACCCCATGTTATGTTTTAACCTTTCTTGCCTTTAGGAATTGCGGACGCTCCCATCCCTGGAGGTTTTTAAGAAGTGAGTACTAAATGGTCAACTTATCTTGAGATGGAATCATGTTTCTTGCTGCTTGAGCAGGGGGTTGGACTAGAAGACCTCCAAGGTCCCTTCCAACTCTGTTATTCTGTCATTCTGTATTTTGTGCACTATAATACGCCCTTTTTTTCCACAAAAAAAGTGGGAGGAAATGTCTGTGCGTCTTATAAAATGAATGTTGCCAAAGCCCCACCCACCCACCATTCGATTTTTGGACTCTGCAATGCCCCATTTTTGGCTCTTTTATTGGTCCATTTTCAGCCTTTTTTCAGCCTATTTTTGGCCTTTGCGCGCCCTGATTTCAGCCCTGTGTCCTTTTTAAAGCCCCCTTCCACTCTTTTTTGCTCCTTTCTTGCCCATTTTTGAACTCTGTGTACCCTGGGAAAACACGCCAAAATGGGCTGAAAAAGAGCCAAAAACAAGCTGGGAAAAGGACCAGAAAAGGACTGGAAAAAGGGCCAAAAAACCAGGCTGAAAACAGGGCGCACGGAGGCCAAAACTATTTTTTTTCCTTTTTTTCCTCCTCTAAATCTAGGTGCGTCTTATGGTTGGGTGCGCCTTATAGTGTGAAAAATAGGGCATTTAATATTGCATGTCTTAACAGCAGGGAGGTTTATATTCACGCCACATTGGAAAAACGAAGAAACCCCATGAGACGAAGCGATAATTAGGAAGATACTAGATTGGGCAGAAATGGAAAGACTTCTGCTGAAGACGAAACAGAAAGAGGATGCCGAGAATATTTTATCAAACGTGGAATTTATTTGACCAGCAGTTGGGAAAAAAAGGAGGTAGAGATGAAGAACGCAACCTGTATCGTTAAGCAAATTAAATAACCCAGACAACACAACGGTCAGCTTTGGAAGCCCATATGCAGACCAAGATGCTCCCACGCTGCCACATTTTGAGCCTGGGGGAGTGGGGGAGGGGAATTTCTTGGAGTGTATGTGGTTAGACATAATAACCAGTGGTGGTGTTCAGCCGGTTCGGACCGGATCGGGCGAACCGGTAGCAAGGATATGGTGTGGGTTGCCGAACCAGTAATAAGTTCTGACTGGTCATGCCCCCGACCTGGTTGCTGGCTTGCTTGCCCTGCCCACCTGACACTTGCCCCTTAAGGTATTTCTTTGTTTTTTTTTCCCCTCCCAACAATCAGCTGTTCATACAATTAGCTGTGCCAGGATTCCCCTTTGCTGAGACCCGGGAAGGCAAAAAATGGAGGGAGGGGCTCAGCCTCCCCTCTATTTTTGCCTTTCTGAGCCTCAGAGGAGCCTTCTGGGAGCAAAAACGCCCTCCCCCAGGCTCCTTTGAGGCCCAGAAGGCCCAAAAAATGGGTGGGTGGGGGACTGCAAAAAAAAAAAAAAAAAAAGGCCATGCCCACCCAGTCATCTGGCCACAGCCATCTAACCACACAGAGCTGATAGTAAAAAATGTTGAATCCCACCACTGATAATAACATTCTTTTTCTAATTCAAGGTCATGTTATTTTGCACATAAGTGAGAGGAAGTCTTAAGTTGGGACGGATGGCGATTGGCGCCTGTGAGGTGATGATGGGTGCAGGGGGTGGATTTGTAGTTTTTACTTATTGCATGGAAGCCCAGAACTTTCAGATTTGGGATTCCCCAATTGGTGCCAGTTTATTATTGTCATGCCCTTGTTAGAGTCGGACTCTGAGGGAGGAACAGCCGACAGGAAGTGGAGGTGTGGCTCCAGAGGTTGTGTCAGAGGCCGGCTGGGCAGTCAGAGGAAGAACCAGGCCCATCGCCTCTTCATCCTAGGACATGCAGGGAGGAACAGAGAAGGGAGCAACTTGGCTTATGAGAGAGGAAGCGGCCATGATCCCCCTCATTGGTTGCAGCTGGGGAGACTAGTATATAAGAGAGACGATTAAAACACAGCATTGCCAGAAGCAAAATGTGTTTTATTTGGGGCTGAAGTTATCTTGGTTGGTGTCCTTCCAACAGACTGTGCCTTGTTATCTCCTTGAAGTTGGTAATCACTTATCCTGGTCCGTTGTGGAATTTCCTTCATTGTAGTTTGTTTTAGTTTTTTATTTCACCTCTATCTGCTCATTAAGTTCGGACTGTATTGCTTTCTTTTGAAGACTATTTTTGAATACGTTTTATCTCCAACTGAGAATTGTTGAATGATGGGGCCAAGTTGGAGGCATTAAAGGACATTTATTTACGTTTTGGATTTTGTTCCGTTTGTGTTACACTCTGGGTCATCACAAGTATCCCAAATAAAAAGAACTTTTGAGCAGAGAAGATGTCTGCCTTGGAGTTATTGGTTAGAGTGGAGGTTTGCTGGAACACTGACAACTATGTTTATTAAGCACTAACAAAATGTAAACAATAGAAAACCAATAAAATCTTTTCTTTAAAAAAAAAGACGCTATATAGCAGTGGTGGCTAACCTTTTTGGGCTCCTGTGCCAAAAATTGTGCGCGCGCTTGCATACGCGCATTCGCGTGCCAGACCCAGAAGGCAGTGCGCGCCCCCTATGCATGCACGCGCAATCCCCACCCACCCCGCTGCCACCTTACCTGCACTGCACCTCACAGCTGATTTTCGGGCGGTTTGAGACCTTTTTCGGCCTCCCAATGGCTTCAGGAAGGTTTCTGCAGGCTTTTCAGGCCGAAAACTAGGCCCATTTTGTCACTTCCGGGATTTCCAGAAACACAGTAAGTGACGAAACGGGCCTAGTTTTTGTCCTGTAAAGCCTGCAGAAACCTTCCTGAAGCCTTTGAGAGGCTGAAAAAGGCCTCAAACCAGCTGAAAATCAGCTGTGAGGAGCACGCATGTACACACGTGCCATAAGTTCACCATTACGGGTATATAGGGAATGGACTCGGTCCGCACTCCGAGAACAATATTTCAAAAGTTTGTCACCAAAATGTCACTTTTAATGAGGAAAAAACACACAATGAGGGAATCCAATTAACTGTACTTAATTGATTTTCTCTGCAAGGAAATGAAATTCCAGTTTCATTCTTATTATTTTAACCAGCGTCTTTCTAGAGTTCAGCTGGAACATAAAAAAACAAAACAAAACATTTAACCAGGAAAAGTAAATGACATGGATTTTCCTCCGATTTCTGATTAAACAGTAGTCCTCAACTTATGTCCGCAAATGAGCCCAACGTTTACGTTGTCAAAGGAGGAATCAGTTAAATGAGTTTGTCCTGTTTTACAAACTTCTCATGCCGCGGTCGTTAAGGGAATCACTGGCAGATGTTAAACGAGTAGCATGGTTGTTAAGTGAATCGGGCTTCCTTGTGGACGTTGCTTGTTGGAGGGTCCCAAAAGGGGATCATGTGACCCCTTCTCCCGGAATGCTGCGACTGTTATAAAGGTGAGTCAGTTGCCAACTGTCTGAATGTAAATCACGTGACCGCAGGGATGCTTGCAATGGTCGTAAGTGTGAAAAAACTTACGTTCAAGAGTCACTTTTTTTCAGTGCCGTTGTAACTTTGAACAGTCTCACTGAACAACTGTTGTAAGTTGAGGATTTCCTTCCTTCCTTCCCTCCTTCCTTCCTTCCTTCCTTCCTTCCTTCCTTCCTTCCTTCCTTCCTTCCCTCCTCTTCTTTCATTCTTTCTTTCCTCCTATCTCTATTAATCTTTCCTTCCCTTTCCTTCCTTCCTTCCTTCCTTCCTCTTTTTATGTCCTTCCTTCCTTCTTTTTATTTCCATCCTTCCTCTGTTTATGTTTTCCTTCCTTCCTTCCTTCCTTCCTTCCTTCCTTCCTTCCTTCCTTCCTTCCTTCCTCTTTTATGTCCTTCCTTCCTTCCTTCCTTCCTTCCTTCCTTCCTTCCTTCCTTCCTTCCTTCCCTTCTTATTTCTTTTTCTCATTCCTTCCTCCTCCCTTCTTCTTTTTTACTTTTCTTTCTCTCTCTCTTTCTCTCTTTCTCTCTCTTTCTCCCTCCCTTCCTCCCTCCCTCCCTCCCTAATTATTTACGGGGCTTCTGCTGTGCTTCAGGTCCCCCTCTTGGGTTCTCCCTGCCGGTGTTCATGTTGCTATAGTAACTGGTACCATTACAAAATTATGCTCGAACCCCGCAGAAGAAATGGATCTGTCAGCAGCAATTATTGAAAAGAGCAAGTTGTTTATGACTCCTTTCCTCCTTCCTTCCTTTCTTCCTGTCCTCCTTCCTGGCTAATGTAATGTTTGGCTGCAACACAAGAATTTATTTCGAGGGGTTGGAGGCAGTGAAGGGCAGTCGCTGAGACAGGTGGGCTGTGTTACAAGCGGAAGGCACCAAAATCTTTGTCTGGTTTGGTTCTTCGTCCTTGGAGGAATTAAAAAGAAATAAAAAGCAATAAAACAGCATATCCAGCAACAACATACATATTTTTGGTCCTGTTTACTTTTCCGGGCTAGAAAGAGGGGAAAATATGTTTGGGGCGGCTATTCATCTTTTATTATGTTATTTTATTCTTTCATTTGTCTTACGGCTTGTCAAATGTCTTGGGGATTGGAATTCAGGCAATCAAAACTTTCCAGAGACTCTCCGAGTTTCAAAAGTTTTCGTTATAAAGAGTTTCTACTCAGTTTTCAATAGGGGGGGCACCCATTGAATTAGAAGAACAGAGTTGGAAGGGACCTTGGAGGTCTTCTAGTCCCCCCCCCCCCCCCGCTCAGGCAGGAAACCCTACACCACTTCAGACAAATGGTTGTCTAATCTCTTCTTAAAAGCCTCCAGAGTTGGTGTGTTCACAACTTCTGGAGGCAAGTCACTCCACTGATTAATTGTTCTCACTGTTGGGAAATTTCTTCTGAGTTCTAAACAAATGATTCTCTCAATGCTGTCCAACTATTTACAAAGTCTGCACTCCCATTACTATTAATTTTCTCACCACTCCTTATCATCCATCCCCTCCCACTTGTGACTTTATGACTGTAACTTTGTCGCTTGTATCCTTACAATTTATATTGACTGTTTCCTAGTATGATTTGATTGCTTATTGTGCCCTATGACTATTATTAAGAGTTGTACATGATGATTCTTGACGAATGTATTTTTTCTTTTATGTATAAAGAGAGCATTGCACCAAGACAAATTCCTTGTGTGTCCAATGACACTTGGCCAATAAAGAATTCTATTCTATTCTATTCTATTCTATTCTATTCTATTCTATTCTATTCTATTCTATTCTATTCTATTCTATTCTATTCTAGTCTAGTCTAGTCTATTTTATTCTATTCTATATATTCTATTCTATTCTATATATTCTATTCTATTCCATATATTCTATTCTATTCTGTTCTGTTCTATTCTATTCCATATATTCTATTCTATTCTATTCTATTCTATTCTATTCTATTCTATACTCTATTCTTATTGTACCCTATGACTATCATTAAGTGTTGGACCTGATGATTCTTGACGAATGTATCTTTTCTTTTATGTATAAAGAGAGCATTGCACCAAGACAAATTCCTTGTGTGTCCAATGACACTTGGCCAATAAAGAATTCTATTCTATTCTATTCTATTCTATTCTATTCTATTCTATTCTATTCTATTCTATTCTATTCTATTCTACTCTACTCTACTCTACTCTACTCTACTCTACTCTACTCTACTCTACTCTACTCTACTCTATTCTATTCTATTCTATTCTATTCTATTCTACTCTACTCTACTCTATTCTATTCTATTCTATTCCTATTTCTATTCTCCTTGATTAGTTTCCATCCATTGCTTCTTGTCCTGCCTTCTGGGGCTTTGGAGAAAGAGATTGACTCCTTCTTTGGTGCAGCCCCTCAAATATTGGAAAACTGTTCTTATTTCCCCCCTGGTCCTTATCTGATCTTAAGAAACATCGTGGGGTTGGTTTGTTTTGCCTTGTAAATCTGAGCGCTTGTTTGTCTGAAGTTCTAACTCAATGACTTGACTTATTCCCCATTTAGAAGTTAGCAAGAATAATTCCCCAGGTAACCGAAAGAAGACTCAATTATGCGCCTGCATAGTTCCATGAGGAGACATGCTCCTCCTTATGGTTTGTGTTTGTACGCATGTTTATAAATGAGCTGATTTATACACAACAGGCTCTCCTCCGAAGCACAGAATCGCTCTTTAGATAATCTCTGCTTTGCTCCGTCGTATTCCCACCAGTTGCGACAAGATTTTGATCAGCAATGTGTGGGAAACCCTCCTGCCAACAGGCGGTTTTAAAATAAGCAACCAATTATTATCGATGGAGATTCTCCGTCCTCCAGCTCGTGGTTGTCTCCAAGTTGCTTTTTCAAGAGGCAACTGGACTTACAGGTTCTTTTTTTTCCTTTTGAAGACATTTCACTTCTCATCCAAGAAGCTTCTTCAGCTCTGAATGGATGGCGGAGAATGGAAGGATTTATACTTCTTAGCAGACAGCTGGTCATTTGCATCCTTTTGGAGGGTCGTTGAGGCGACTTTGAGGTTTGTTTGTGTCTTTGGGGTCGCCTGAGTGTTGCAAATTGATGTGGAACCTTCTTGGAACTGTTTTGTAGACTGGGGATAGATGATGTGGCATCTACCTACCTACCATCTGTTGAGAGAAGTCTGTTCAATTTTGACTAAGGCAACTTTGCACCATTCAGGTGACTCTGAGGACACAGATGAACCTCCAAGTGGCCTCAATGACCTTCTGGAAGGATGCAAATGACCAGTCTGCAAGGAATATAAATATTCCTGTCTGCAAGAAATATAAATCCTTCCATTCCCCACCGTCCAGTCAGAGCTGAAGAAGCTTCTTGGATGAGAAGCAAAACCTCTTCAAAGAAAAACCAGAATGTCCAGTTGCTGTTTGAAAAAAAGCACCTTTGGGACAAGCAATGACTTATGTTCTTCATTACTATTTCTCTGGATGGCTCATCTATCTATCTATCTATCTATCTATCTATCTATCTATCTATCTATCTATCTATCTATCTATCTATCTATTTCTCTCTCTCTATCTATCTATCTATCTATCTATCTATCTATCTATCTATCTATCTATCTATCTATCATCTCTCTCTCTCTCTCTCTCATCTATCTATCTATCTATCTATCTATCTCTCTCTCTCTCTATCTATCTATCTATCTATCTATCTATCTATCTATCTATCTATCTATCTATCTATCTATCTATCTATCTATCTATCTATATCTATCTATCATCTATATCTATCTATCTATCTATCTATCTATCTATCTATCTATCTATCTATCTATCTATCTATCTATCTATCTATCTATCTATCTATCTATCTATCTATCTATCTATCTATCATATCTATATCTATATCTATCTATATATCTATCTCTCTCTCTCTCTCTCTCTCTCTCTATCTATCATCTAACTATACCTATGTATCATCTATCTATCATCTATTCTTCTTGTCTTTGTCTCCTTTTTGTTTTATTTTATAATTTTCTTTTCCCTCCTCCCAGTGTACAAGTAGTCCTCAACTTAGAACCATTTATTTCATGACCATTCACACTTACGACCGTTGCAGCAGCATCCCCCTGGTCACGTGATCAAAAATTCAGAGGCTTGGCAATTGTCATGTACTTATGACAGTTGCCTTGTCCCAGGTCCACGTGATCACGTTTTACGACCTTCTGACCAGCAGCGTCAACGGGGAAAGCCAGATTCACTTAACAACCATATTTCTAATTGGACAATCGCGGTGATTCACTTAACAACTTTGGCAAGAAAGGCAGTAAAAATGAGACACAATTCCCTGGACAAACTTAGCAACTGCAGTGATCCCCTGAACCATGTCAAAGAACGTTGTAAAACGGGGCAGAACTCGCTTAAGTCTCACATAGCAACAAAACTCTTGGGCTCAGTTGTGGTCGTAAGTCAGAAACTGCCTGTAATTTGAGATTTTTTTTAAAAAAAAATCCCCTAAATTGTGGTTCCTTATTTGTCCACATTTCTTCCTACAGGCCCATTTGGGTCTAAAAGCTCTTTTTAAGTTATTTATTGGAGTTGATGTCTTTCCAATCCAGTGCAATTAAGCAGCTTACATACCATAACTTTCTCCATTAAGAAGGTTAAAGCAATAAATCACCAGACCAACATAAACAATTACAATCCACTCTGTGTTTTCATATCATCTTCCTTAATTGAATGCATTATTGCACGTTATATTATCCTGACTACACATATTTTTCTTGGTGCACAGGCATTTTTCTCTAATGCACTTTATTTTTTGGAAAAGTACGAAGAGATGGCCCAATTGGGGGGGGAAAAAAATCACTGATGTGCAAAATGATTCTTTTTTGACTCCGATCCGGCCACGCTTAGGTGATGGGCTGGTGGTTTTGCAGCTGTAAACCTCGCCGAAGAAAAGATGGTGAAAAGATGAGATCTTCCAGAAATTTCAGTGCTCCCCAGAAAATAGTGGGATCCGACCTTAGTCACTACTGGTTTGGTGGGTGATTGTGCACACATGTGCCCCTAACATGCACAGTCCTAACACGCCAATCAGCTGTGAGGATGAAGACAAGTTAGGAGTGACCCTCCCACCCTCCCATGCGTTTTTCGGTCTTTTATCCACTTGGCTGATTTGGAGTCTTTTTTTTTTTTTTACTACCCGTTTGGCTGAACCGTTTGAACCGGTAGCATAGCACCACTGTCCCCAGACCAAACCAGTGGGGCAAGCCCCAGAAAAGTCCAAAAAGTGAAGATGACTGCCAGAATTGAAGACTCACTCCTTCGTTATGTTTGCAGAGCGACGCAACGAAGTGCAGAGAAGAGCAACCAAGATGATCAGGGGACTGGAGGCTAAAGCATATATGAAGAAGGGTTGCTGGAATTGGGTATGTCTAGTCTAACGAAAAAGAAGGACTTGGGTGGGGGGGTTGATGTTCCAATATCTCAGGGGTTGCCCCAAAGAAGAGGGAGTCAAGCTATTCCCCAAAGCCCCTGAAGGCAGGACAAGAAGCAACGGGTGGAAACTGATCAAGGAGAGAAGCAACCTGGAACTAAGGAGAAATTTCCTGACAGTGAGAACAATAAACCATTGGAACAGCTTGCCACCAGAAGTTGTGGATGCTCCAACACTGGAAGATTTTAAGAAGAGACTGAAGAGTCATTTATTCAGAGTGATACAGGGTCTCCAACTTGAGCAGAGGGTTGAACTACATGACCTCCAAGGTCCCTTCCACCTCTGTTATTGCTCTCTCTCTCTCTCTCTCTCTCTCTCTCTCTCTCTCTCTCTCTCTCTCTCTCTCTCTCTCATCTATCTATATCTATCTATCTATCTATCTATCTATCTATCTATCTATCTATCTATCTATCTATTATCTGTCTATCTATCTTTTATCTATCTATCTATCTATCTATCTATCTATCTATCTATCTATCTATCTATCTATCATCTATCTATTATCTTTCTTTCTTTCTTTCTTTCTTTCTTTCTTTCTTTCTTTCTTTCTTTCTTTCTTTCTATATCTATCTATCTATCTATCTATCTATCTATCTATCTATCTATCTATCTATCTATCATCTATCTATCTATCTATCTATTATCTATCTATCTATCTATCTATCTATCTATCTATTATTATTATCTATCTATCTATCTATCTATCTATCTATCTATCTATCTATCTATCTATCTATCTATCTATCTATCTATTATCTGTCTATCTATCTTTTATCTATCTATCTATTATCTATCTATCTATCTATCTATCTATCTATTATCTTTTCTTTCTTTCTTTCTTTCTTTCTTTCTTTCTTTCTTTCTTTCTTTCTTTCTTTCTTTCTATCTATCTATCTATCTATCTATCTATCTATCTATCTATCTATCTATCTATCTATCTATCTATCTATCTATCTATCATCTATCTATCTATCTATCTATCTATCTATCTATTATCTATCTATCTATCTAACTATCTATCATCTATCTATCTATCTATCTATTATCTATCTATCTATCTATCTATCTATCTATCTATCTATCTATCTATCTATCTATCTATCATCTATCTATCTATCTATCTATCTATCTATTATCTATCTATCATCTATCTATCTATCTATTATCTATCTATCTATCTATCTATCTATCTATCTATCTATCTATCTATCTATCTATCTACGGTATCTATCTATCTATCTATCTATCTATCTATCTATCTATCTATCTATCTATCTATCTATCTTCATGAAAGCAGTCTTCCAATATCTGAAGGGCTGCCCTGAAGAAGAGAGAAGAAGAAATGGATAGAAACTAATCAAGGAGATGAGATAATTGGAGTCCTTGATGCTCTCTGAGCTTGGTTGTCTTCTTGCAGACATCTCATTACCAGATTAGGTAACACGATCAGTGCTAGTCAGTGATCCCTAGCACTGATGATGTTGTCTAGTTGGGTAATGAAATGTCTGCAAGAAAAGCACCAAGCTCAGAGGCCACTGAGGACCCCACAGTCCTCCTCCTCCTCCTCCTCCTCCTCCTCCTCCTCCTCCTCCTCCTCCTCCTCCTCCTTTTTTTCTTTTTTGAAAACTGTTCAGACATCATTCCAGACACTTAAAACTGAAGAAGAAATCTCTTGCACTCTTTTACCGTTTATTAAATTAAATTCTGTGCAGTTCTCCATTATGCACCGGAAACGTACACAAAATAATGATCAAAATCCACACAGCTGCCGAGACAGTTATGTTTATTTTAGACTTCGTTGTGCAGATTGCAATTATTTAAATGGAGAGCAAGAGGGAGGAACCTTGCTAAAAAAAAGAAGAAGAAGAAGTCACTCCAAATTGTGTATTTGTTGCTTTCAGGTGTTACCGCGTTACCGTTGTCACTTAAGCTGTATCTCGCTCAGCGTTAAATATATTTACTTTGCAGCGTTCACTGGCAAAAATACTTTTGGAAGCCAATCAGAAGCACGATTGCTTCTGTGGGGGGGGGACACATGTATTTATATAAATATAAGTGTAGTTTGTATTTGCATTTTTAAGTGCGAGGTTTAAAGAAGGTTAGGGAGTGAAGGAATGGTAGGTTTACAGTAGGGGAGTCAAACTCAAGGCTCAAACGCAAACAAGGACCAGCCCGCGGTGTCTCTGCCAGCAAAAATGGAGCTCGAGAGGTCCGTGTCAGTGGTGGTATTCACCCGGTTCACACCGGATTGGGCGAACCGGTAGCAAGGATTTGGCGTGGGTCGCCAAAACCTGTAGTAAGTTCTAGCTGGCCATGTCCCTGACCTGCTCGCCCGGTCACCGCTGGCTCGCCATCACTTGAGACTTTCAAGAAGAGATTGGACTCCCATCTATCAGAAAATGGTGTAGGGTCTCCCACTTGGGTGTGGGGGGGTTGGGCTAGATGACCTACAAGGTCCCTTCCAACTCTGATTATCTGTTATCTGTTTGCCCCGCCCGTCTGATGCTGGCCCCTTAAGGTATTTCTTTCTTTTTTTCCCCTCCCGACGATCAGCTGTTCATATAATCAGCTGTGCCAGGATTCCTCTTGCTGAGGCCCAGGAAGGCAAAAAATGGAGGGAGGGGCTCAGGGCCCCCTCCATATTTTGCCTTTCTGAACCCCAGAGGAGCCTTCTGGGAGCAAAAATGGCCCCCAGAGGCTCCTCTGAGTCCCAGAAGGCCCCAAAAATGGGTGGGGGAGGGTGGTTGCAAACAAAAAGAAGAAGCCACGCCCATCCAGTCACATGGCCATGCCCACCTAGCCACACCCACCAAGCCACGCCCACAGAACAGGTAGTAAAAAATGTTTGAATCCCACCACTGGGCTGCGTGGCAGAGGGCTGCAGGAGGCCATCATGGCCAAAATTGGGGTACGCGTCCCTTCCCCCGGCTCCATTTTTGCTGGCAGAGGGCCAACAAAACAAACTAAGGGCAAAACAAACCAAGGACAAAGGTTTCTCCTTTTGCATTTGAGCACTGAAGAAGGGACAGGAAAGGAGAAAGGGAAAGAGGAAAGAGAAAGAAAAAAAAGGGAAGATGGGAAGAGTGCAAGGAAGGAAAAAGAAGGAAGGAGGGGAAGGAAGGAAGGAAGGAAAGAAAGAAAAGGAAGGAAGGAAAGAAAGGGAAGGAAGGAAGGAAAGAAAGGAAAGAAAAAGGAAGGAAAGAAAGGAAAGAAAGAATGGGAAGGAAGAAAAGAAAGGGAAGGAAGGAAGGACGGAAGGGGAGGGAAGGAAGGAAGAAAAGAAAAAGAAGGAAGGAAAGGAAGGGAACAAAGGAAGGAAAGAAAGGGAAGGAAGGAGGGAAAGAAAGGAAGGAAGGAAGGAAGGAAGGAAGGAAGGGAAGGGAAGGAAGGAAAAAAGAGAAGGAAGAAAGGAAAGAAAGGGAAGGAAGGAAGGAAAGGAAAGGAAAAAGGAAGGAAGGAAAGGAAGGAATGGGAAGGAAGGAAGAAAGAAAGGAAGGAAGGAAGGAAGGGAAGAAAGGAAGAAAGAAGGAAGGAAGAGAAGGAAGGAAGGAAAAGGAAAAGAAAGGGAAGGAAGAGAAGAAGAAAAAGAGGAAGGAAGGATGGAGGGGAGGAAGGAAGGAAGAAAAGAAAAGAAGGAAGGAAAGGAAGGAACAAAGGAAGGAAAGAAAGGGAAGGAAGGAGGGAAGAAAGGGGAGGAAGGAAGGAAGGAAGGAAGGAAGGAAGGAAGGAAGGAAGGAAGGAAAGGGAAGGAAGGAAGGAAAAAAGAAGGAAGAAAGGAAAGAAAGGGAAGGAAGGAAGGAAAGAAAGAAGGAAAAAGGAAGGAAGGAAAGAAAGGAAGGGAAGAAGGAAGGAAAGAAAGAAAGGAAGAAAGGGAAGGGAAGGAAGGAAGAAAAGAAAGAGAAGGAAGAGAAGGAAGGGAAGGAAGGGAACGAAGGAAGGAAAGAAAGGGAAGGAAGGAAGGAAAGGGAAGGAAGGAAGGAAAGAAAGAAAGGAAAAAGGAAGGAAGGAAGGAAAGAAAGGAAAAAGGAAGGAAGGAAAGAAAGGAAGGGAAGGAAGGAAGGAAAGAAAGGAAGGAAGGAAGGAAGGAAGGAAGGAAGGAAGGAAGGAAGGAAGGAAGGAAGGAAGGAAGGAAGGAAGGAAGGAAGGAAGGAAGGAAGGGGATTATAATGAGAGGGAAGGAAGGTCTCAGGGAAGTCCGGCCTTAACACTTGGCCACCACAGGTGCCCCCCAACATGAGTGACCTTGAGCTGGCCACACACACCCTGCCCCTCCGAGGTCAAACATGACCCTGATGTGGTCTTCAATGAAATTGACACTCCTGGTTTGCAGCTTTTGATATCTCGACCCACAAGAGAACCGCAAGCTGCGTCAAAAGACGGAAGACAACCTACGTGGCTGGCCAATTTTTAACCAGCTGTGTTGTGTCTAAACCTGAGGTCTCCAAAGTTGGGCACTTTAAGACTTGTGGACTTCAACTCCCAGGATTCCTCCGCTGGGTCTTCTTTGGTTGCCCTGCACAGGAGAACGGAGCTGGAAAGCAGGTTCATGGGGTAGGGAGGGAAGGGAAGGGGATTTTGCAGTATCCTTCCTCTGCCACGCCCATCGAGCCACGCCCACAGAACCAAGAGTAAACTTTTTTTTGAATCCCACCACTGGAACGGAAGGATTTATGCTCCTTGCAGACAACTGGTCATTTGAATCCTTTTAGAGGGTCACTGAGGCCACTTGGAGGTTTGTCTGTAGTCCTCAGGGTCACCTGGGTGGTGCAAAAGGGTGTGAAGCCTCCTTGGAACTGCCGAAAGGACCGTGTTGTAGACTGGAGATAGTTTCTGTCGTATCCCCCCTCCCCTCTGTTGAGAGAGGGCTGTTTAATTTTGAGATAGATGACCTCTTTGACCCCCTCTTTCAAACCAGCGGTCCACTCTGTCCAAATTGTGGACTTTTTGCCGTCTTCAAAAAGAAGTGGCCTTTGTCTTTGAAATGCAGATGGACGGCTGAATCATCTACCAGATTAAAAAAAAAATGCAAATGACCAGCTTCGTCTGCGAGGAATATAAATCCTTCCATTCCCCACCCTCCAGTCAGAGCTGAAGAAGCTTCTGGGATGAGAAGGGAAACATCTTCAAAGAAAGGGAAAAGCCCAGAAAGTCCAGTTGCCTCTTGAAAAAAAAAAAAAAAAAAGCACCTTTGGGACAACCATGATCTCGATGACAGAGAATCCACCGTAGACATTTTGCACATCATGGCCATCCAAAGTTGTAGGTGCTTCTTATTCTCTAGAATTAAAGATGAATTTCCTGACAAGTGAGGACAATTAACTGGTGGAACAGCTTGCCACCAGAAGTTATGGGGGCTCCATCCCTCGAGGCTCTTAAGAAGAAACTGGAATTGTGAAAATAAGTTCAATAAAGATTATTTTTTAAAGGAAGAAGAAGGAGAAGGAGAAGGAAAAGAGGAGGAGGAGGAGGAGGAGAATCAGAAGAAGAAGAAGAAGAAGAAGAAGAAGAAGAAGAAGAAGAAGAAGAAGAAGAAGAAGAAGAAGAAGAAGAAGAAGAAGAAGAAGAAGAAGAGGGAGGAGGAGGAGGAGGAGGGGAGGAGGAGGAGGGGGGGAGGAGGAAGGAAGGAAGAGGAAGAGGAAGAGGAAGAGAAGAGGAAGAGGAAGAAGAAGAAGAAGAAGAAGGAAGAAGAGGAGGAGGTGGAGGGGGAGGGGAAGAGGAAGAAGAGGAAGAAGAATCAGAAGAAGAACCGGAAGAAGAAGAAGAAGAGGAGGAGGAGGAGGAAGAGGAAGAAGAAGAAGAAGAAGAAGAAGAAGAAGAAGAAGAAGAAGAAGAAGAAGAAGAAGAAGAAGAACCAGAAGAAGAAGAAGAAGAAGGAGGAGGAGGAGGAGGAGGAGGAGGAGGAGGAGGAGGAGGAGGAGGAGGAGGAGGGAAGAGGAGGAAGAGGAAGAGGAAGAGGAAGAGGAAGAGGAAGAGGAAGAAGAAGAAGAAGAAGAAGAAGAAGAAGAAGAAGAAGAAGAAGAAGAAGAAGAAGAAGAAGAAGAAGAAGAAGAAGAAGAAGAAGAAGAAGAAGAAGAAACTGGACAGCCATTTCTCTGAGATGTTATAGGGTTTCTTGCTTGAGCAGGGGGTTGGACTAGAAGACCTCCAAGGTCCCTTCCAACTCTTGTTATTCTATCCTCCCAAATCAATTCTATCATCTCTGGAGGTTGTTTTTTTTTAAAAAAAGAGACTGGATAACCACTTGTCTCAAATTATAAAGGGTTAGGGTTAGGTTAGGGTTGGGGGGGGGTCAGACTAGAAGACCTTCGAGGTCCCTTCCAGCTCTATTATGATTCTACCCCATCCCTCAAGGAAAAGCAAAGAAGAAAGAGAAGATTAAAAAAAAAAGAAAGAAATTGCGGTTTTCCTTTTCCACTGTCAGCAGGATTTGAGAACTCGCTCGAGTGTGTGCAAAACACTGACCGAGCGGACGGGTTAATTGGCAGCTGTGCGATCCTGTGTTGTGCCGAGTGTGCTAGGAGCCTCTTGAGTTCCACCAGTCTTTTCTCCCCCGTAATTGCATAATCCTTTGCAGATTAATTGCACGCCCCTTTAGGTATTTATTTAACCAGGAAGCCCTTGGGGCTTCCAGGCTGAGGGTTAAAAAAAAAAAAAAAGTGCTTTAGGAGCCTCAAACACACTAGAATGGCCTCCAAGAGTCAAACGGGGCTCGTGGCGTTTTGTTTGTCGACTTACGACCACGACTGAGATTAGCATTTCCATTGCCAAGTAAGCAATGGTGATAACGGGGCCGTGGAGCACCCCCCCCAAGCCGTCCCAAAGTACGGTACCTCTGTGGGTGGCGGCGGCGGCGGCAGCAAAAGAAAAGGAAGGGGGCAGAGGCGGCTAAGGCGGCAGAGGCGGCGGAGGTGCTGCGGCGATGGCGCTTCTTATAGGAAGCCCTCATGTGGTAGGGAGAGCTGGGAGAGTGCCATGTGGCGGCTTAGCAAACCAGCCAAGCCTATGGATGGGGGCGGGGGTAGTGTTAGGAATATAAGTCACCTAACAGGTATTTGGGTTAGAAATATATAAACCAGGATAGACATTTTAATACTGTCTCTTTAAGGGAATGCCAGAGCATGCAATTGGGTGTGGTTTCTCAAACAGCCATAAGATGGAGCCAGAAACCTGGTTTGTTTCAGTCTGAGTCTCAGAAGAGAGTGTGAGTCAGTCTCTGTTTCCTTCTGTTGGAAAGTATTGCCGTTGCTCCATTTTTCCTAATGGACTGATATTCGTGGATTTAATGTAAGTCTAATACTGAACTGTTTTTGACACTGGACTTTGTTATTGAATTATCCCTGGATTGAAAAAACTGACTGATTTACTTGTGAATGACTTTGGACTGCTTATTTTGGACTTTGCTTAAACCGTTTCTGAAAGTAAAAACCTACATTTACTGTACAAGTGTATCTGTGTGCTGTGTGTGTATTATTCAAAAACTTCTCTCAAATACGTCTCCCTGTATGCGCTCATTCTCCTAACGGGGAATTACCTCAACAGGTAGGTAGGTTGGGCGAGGCTCAGGGAGCCCCAGAAATGGCCGCGGGAGGCCCGGGGACAGTGGAGGAGAGGTTTGAGCGACTCACAGGCTTACTTGTGACCAGACAGGAGCCGGTTCCCAAAGGGAGGGACTGGAGACTTGCAAGCTTTTCCACTGCCTCCGTGAAAGGCAGCCAGCAATGGCTTGCCTGGCAGGTGGGCAAAAGCAGGCTGCAGGCATGTCGCGCATGTCGCGCATGCACACAATGTTGCACATGTACGATAGGGACTGACTGGGCAGGGAGTGGAGAGGGGCAGGGCCTGATTTACCGGTTCTCCGAAGTACCAGGAACCATAACAACCGGTTCTATAGAACCGGGCTGAACCGGTAGAATCCCACGCCTGGCCTTACTAAGGCTTTATAGAGTGGTATTAGTGCTTCCCTTGATCTCGATTGTATCCCTCTGTTAATGCAACTTAGGATTGCATTGGCTTTTTTGGCTGCTGCTGCACACGGCTGGCTCCTATTTAGCGGGTTGTCCACTAAGACTCCAAGATCCCTTTCACAGTTACGGCTATTAAGCCTGATTCACCCAGTCTGTATGTATCCTTTCGGGTTTTCTTGCCTGTGTTAAGACTTTACTTCCGTCCCCCTCTTCTTTTGGGGCAGCACCTCAAATATTGGAAGACTGCTATCATGTCATCCCTAGTCCTTCTTTGCATTAAACTAGACATATCCCATTCATGCCACCGTTCTTCGTATGTTTCAGCCTCCAGTCCCCTAACCATCCTGGTTGCTCTTCTCTGCACTCTTCCTCAAGTCTCAACATCTTTTTTATAGTGTGGCGATCAAAACTGGATGCAGGACTCTAGGAGTGGTCTTGCTAAGGCTTTATAGAGGGGTATTAGCATCTCCCTTGATCTCGATTGTTTCCCTCTGGAAATAAAAGAAAATTGTTGAACGAGGCAACGGGAAATGGCTTTTGTATCATTGTTAAGAGAAACGGGAATGAAGCTGTCCGTGTCTTCAGCAGAAATTGAGGCCTGGCTGGCGCGCATTGTTATCTTATCACGAAACTCGCTATGCTCTTACATCAAAAGCCTGGAAAAAGAAGACCAACATCTCAACAGTTCTTAATACAAAACTGTCGACGTCTCACAAGGTCTCACCTGCAAACCCCAGGGGATCTCAGAACAGTGCAAGCTAAATCCTTCCAGCTTACAGTCATCAGACAAAACCCTCTTTGTGAAAAAAGTGTCATTTCATCCGTGCCGCCAAGATTTGGAGCGGGGTTTTATTCCAAGGTTATACCAGATCCTGTGGATGGAACTTGCGCACAATTACAGAGGAAGCGCCATCTAATCTTCTTTTATTGAAGTCGCAAGATGTTGGCTAGAAATTGGGGTGGGGGAGAAAAACAAACAAAAACAAAGCCCAGGAGCCTTAAAACGATGGGGTCCCAGGTGCTTTCGGAGCCTGGTTATTTTCCCGCAATCATTTCATTACCCAACTAGGTAACATTATCATTATGAGAAGGGAGTGGGGTATATGAAGAGAAGGAGACGGACTAGGAGAGGAGGGGAAGGAGGAAGACAATCATGGTTTTACCTACTTGGGTAATAAAATGTTTGCTAAAAAGAGCCAAGCTCAGAGAGTCCCAAGGACTCCATAGTCCTCTTCTTCCTCCTCTTCCTCTTCCTTTCTGCAAACCCCATTCCCTTAAAGACCTGATGATGTTGCCTACTTGGATCATGAAATGTCTGCAAGAAAACAACCAAGCTCAAATGGCATCAAGGACCCCAATCTCCTCCTCCTCCTCCTTCTTCTCCTCCTCCTCCTCTCCACAAACTCCACTTCCTTCCAGCACTGATGGTGTTACCTAGTTGGGTCATGAAACATCTGTAAGAAAGCAACCAAGCTCAGATGGCACCAAGGACCTCTACATTGCCTGTTTTGGATCCCAGGTAAGTGCAGAGCCCCCGCAGAGGCTCGGGGGGTGGGGGGGTGGGAGAAAAATGGGCCTCCTGGAAGTTCCGAAATTTTTTTTAGCAACTGGTTCTCTGCCCGGTTGTTGGGTGGGTGTGGCCATGGTGGGCATGGCCTAGTTGGCCTCCTGCACCATGGGTGTCATTTTCACCCTCCCCGGGCTCCGGAGGCTTTTCTCAAGCTTCCAGGAGTGCAAAAATGGACTCCCCAAGCTCCGGAGGCTCTGAGGAGGTTGGAAACGGGCCTGTTTTTCTGGCCTCCAGAATGCCTCCGGAGGCCATTTTTGCCCTGCAGGAGGCTCAAGCAAAGCCTCCGGAGCCCAGGGAGGGTGAAGAAACGGGCTCCCGGAAGTTCCAGGCTAGAAATGGGCCTGTTTCTGGCCCCCACAGAGCCTCTGGAGCCTGGGGAGGTTAAAATTGCACACACACCCGCACTGTGGTGCAGGAGGCTGACTAGGCCACGCCTGCCATGGATACCCAACCAGAAACCTGGCAAAGAACCGGTGGCTAAATTTTTTCCAGCCCATCCCTGTCCCATGATAGCAGTCGTCCAATACCTCAAGGGGCTGCATTAAAGAAGTTGGGGTCCATTTGTTCTCCAAAGCAGAGGTCCCCAAACTTGGCAACTTTAAGATGCGTGGACTTCAACTCCCAGAATTCTCCAGCCAGGGAGAAGCAACAGATGGAAACGAATCGAGGAGAGATCCAACCCAGAATTAAGGAGACATTTCCTCACAGGGAGAACAATTTAACCAGTGGAACGACTTGCCACTAGGAAGTTTTGTGGGTGCTCCATCCCTGGAGGTTTTCAAGAAGAAACTGGGCAGTCATTTGTCCAGAATGGGTACACAGTCTCCTGCTTGAGCAAGGGGTTGGACTAGAAGACCTCCAAGGTCCCTTCCAACTCTATTCTGATTGATTCATAATTTATGTGCTGCCCAGCTCCCGGTGGGTCATGTGACAGACTGAATTTGCTCCCACTATAAATTATCAGTATAGGGGATTTATCTGCTTTTTTAAAAAAAAGATAAGTAGCTGTGTTATGTATGTTAGCAAAGATAGTCCAATACATTCATATCAGCCAGAAGATACTTATCGTGCTTAGCATGTTTGCAATCTTCTTCTTCTTTTTTTTTTGGCAATCCTGTTTTGCTCAGGACTACAATTTAATGTTGTTCATGATTTATACCTTGATTGTTCAAGTATTTTTCAAAGTCTCTGCGGTCATCTTCCCTGCCATTACAGTAGCTGATCTTAATCTATTTTTTCTGTTGAACTTGTGTTCCCAAATAAACACCGTAGGGTTTGCATATCTCAAACAGTTCACTCTTATTGGTGAAAAAGAGGTACAAGTCTTATCTTGAGAGACCGTTGATCAAAGTTTGCAACGTCATTTTTTCCTGCTCTTTGTTTTGATTGGCATGGGACTGCAAATAAGTTTGCGATGGCTAGTTGGTTGGTTTGAATTCAAGCCAAAGAAAATACTTCCTTTTTATTTTTAGGCACAAATCAATGGTTGGTTCCCTTTGTTTAACATTTATTTATCTATTTTCTATGATTTAGTTCATATTCTGTATAGGTTTTCTAATATTTTATCTTTTTAATATTGTAAACTGCCCAGAATTATCTTGCAGTAAGCTTGGTGGTCAATAAATTATTTATAGATAAGATAGTTAGATAGTTAGATAGTTAGATAGTTAGATAGTTAGTTAGTTAGATAGATAGATAGATAGATAGATAGATAGATAGATTAGATAGATTAGATAGATAGATTGGATGGTTGGATGGATGGATGGATGGATGGATGGATGGATAGATAGATAGATAGACAGATAGATAGATAGATAAATAAACATAGATATTAGATAGATAGATAGATAGATAGATAGATAGATAGATAGATAGATGAACAGAGATGGATGATAAATAGATAGATGAGAGAGAGAGAGAGAGAGAGAGAGAGAGAGAGAGAGAGAGAGATGGATGATAGATAGATCGATCGGTTGATCGATCGATAGATAAGATAAAGGTTCCCCTCACACATCTGTGCTAGTTGTTTACGGCTCTAGGGGGCACCAGTGCTCATCTCCGTTACAAAGCCGAAGAGCCAGCGCTGTCCGAAGATGTCTCCATGGTCATGTGGCCAGCAGGACTGAACACCAAAAGCACACAGAACGCTGTTCCCTTCCCACCGAAGGGGTCCCTATTCGTCTACTTGCATTTTTACATGCTTTCGAATGCTAAGTTGGCAGAAGCTGGGACCAGTAACAGAGCTCACTCTGTTATGCGGCGCTAGGGATTCGAACCGCCGCTGAACTTCTTGATCGATAAGCTCAGCATCTTAGCCACTGAGCCACTGCGTCCCATAAGGTAGGTAGGTAGGTAGGTAGGTGGATGGATGGATGGATGGACAGGCAATCCTTCAGGCAGACAGACAGATAGACAGACAGAGGACACAGATGATAGATAGATAGATAGATAGATAGATAGATAGATAGATAGATAGATAGATAGATCAGCATTTCTCAACCTCAGCCATTTTATGAGGTATGGACTTCAACTCCCAGAATTCCACAGCCAGGCTAGCAATTCTCCATGCTGGCTGGGGAATTCTGGGAATTGAAGTCCATACCTCATAAAATGGCTGAGGTTGAGGAACACTGAGATAGATAGACAGACAGACAGACAGACAGACAGATAAATTTAACCCAACTGCTAAGTCCACTTCCTTCATTTTATTAATAACAGAATCGCAGAGTTGGAAGGGACTTAGAAGATCTTCTAGTCCAACCCCCTGCTCAAGCGAGAGACCCTATATCAGTGATGGTGAACCTTTTTGTTGTGGTGTGCCGATAGCGCGCACGCATGCCAACGCCCACAATGCAATGCGCTCCGCCCCTCTCTGTATATGCCTGCGCAATACCCCCGCCCCACTACCTTAACTGCACTGTGCATGTGCACACCTCCCAGCTGATTTTTGGCCCGTTTGAGGCCATTTTCACCCTCCCGGAGGCTCGAGGGAAGGGTCTGCAGCCTCGGGAGGCTGAAAACGGGCCCGTTTCGGCACTTCTGGTATTTCCAGAAGGCCCATTTTTCGGCCTCCTGAGGCTGCAGAGGCTTCCCTCTGGGAGGCCCCAAAAGGCCTCAAATGGGTCGAAAAACAGCTGGAAGGCACACGCATGCGCAGTGCAGTTAAGTTTGGCTGGGGCTCGCATGCCCACACAAATGGCTCTTCATGTGGCACACGTGCCATAGGTTCGCCATCACGGCTCTACAGCATTTCAGATATTGGAACAATTTAAATCAGCGGAATTCAGGTCTCCAATCTCTTCTTGAAACCTCCAGCGATGGAGCAGCGCACATAGTTAGGGCAGTGGTCCCCAACCTTTTTTGTACCATGGCCCGGTACAAAATGATCCACGGACCGGTACCGGCATCAGCACGCATGACCAAGGCAAGGCGAGCGGAGCGACCAGCCAGCCAGCCGTCCCCCGCTTCTCCCCGCCACCTTCAACTCCTCCTTTGTACCTTCTCGCGGTCGATGGGCTTTTTGGGCTCTTTCTTAATCTCCTCCTGAGTAACGTGAGAGTCCACCGCCATCGGGACGGCTCTTCGTTCGAAGCCGCCCCCCCTTCGATGAAACTAAGGCGCAAGGATTCCTTCAGGACCCAAACGCCGCTTTCCAACAACCGACGACCGACAAGCTCACCCGGAAGCACTTTCTCAAGCGCCGTCGAAACAAGATGGCGGCGCCCAAGCAAAATAGGCGGCCCAGTACAAAATGATCCACGGACCGGTACTGGTCCGGGGCCTGGTGGTTGGGGACCACTGAGTTAGGGGACTGGAGGCTAAAATATACAATGAACGATTGCAGGAACTGGGCATGGCTAGTCTGGTGAAGAGAAGGACCAGGGGAGACAGGAGAGCATCTTCTTCCAATATTTGAGGGGCTGCCACAGAGAGGAGGAAGGGGTCAAGCTATTTTCCAAGGCACCCAAAAGCCAGATAAGGAATAATGGATAGAAACTGATTAAGGAGAGATTCAACCTGGAAATAAGGAGAAACTTTCTGACAGGGAGAACAATCAACCCATGGAACAGAAGTTGCCTTCAGAAGTTGTGGGAGCTTCATCCCTGGAGGCTTTCAAGAAGAGATTGGACTGCCCTCGGTCAGAAATGGTGTAGGGTCTCCTGCTTGGGCGGGTGGGGTGTGACTAGATGACCTCCAAGGTCCCTTCCCAACTCTGTTAATCTCTATCAGTCATACCAAGTGGAGGACTTCCTGCATTCTGCTGCTTTAAACTGTGCACCGTCCAGCGAATTAATTGGATTGTGCTCTGCCATTCATATCCCTTTCTAAGTGTGCAAAGTCCATTCCGAGGCACAATTTACATGGCTGTGCAGCTGGAGCTGACCGACCTCTGCAATCAGCCGCTTAATTCAGCCAAAAGCATTTTGCTTCTTGAAATCTTTAATTCCTGCCTTCGTTATAATTTAATCGACGTTTTAGTTAAAGCATGCTTTTTTTCCCCCCACGTACTTCTATCAACATTTCATTTGCAAAATTAATTTTTTTTTCGGGCTGAGTTTAATCAAGGCTAATGAACAGTTATTAGCTGTAACTTTTATTGATGCGACGATGGCCCATTATCCAGAAGAAGAAGAAGAAGAAGAAGGAAAAGAAGGCTGTTTTCCTTTTCCTCCAATCCAAAATAAACATTTCTCGGTTAAGATGCCTGCCTCTTTCTCGGCCTGGACTTTTCTGATTTTTGCAGTTCCTGGGCAGGCTTGGTTTTTCTTTTAGGATTTTTGATATCTCCCTCTCCCTCCCTCTTTCTTTCTCTCTCCCTCTTTCTCCCTCCCATTCCCCCCTCTCCCTCTTTCTCTCTCCCTCTCTCCCTTATCTCTCTCTCCCTCCCTCTTTCTCTCCTTCCCTTTCTCATTCTCCCTCCCTCCCCTCCCTCTCTCTCTCCCTCCCTCTTTCTCTCTCCCTCTCTCCCTTATTCTCTCTCTCCCTCCCTCTTTCTCTCTCCTCCCTCCCTCCGTTCTCTCCCTCCCTCCCCTCTTCTCTCTCTCTCCCTCCCTCTTTCTCCCCCTCCCTCCTCTCCCTTCTCTCTCTCCCCTCCCTCTTTTCTCTCCTCTCCTTATTCTCTCCCTCCCTCTCCCTCCCTCTCTCTCCCCCTCGCTCTCTCCTCCCTCTCTCCCTTCCTCTCTCCCTCCTCTTTCTCTCTCCCTCCTCCC